>NC_069501.1:162739763-163039763 GCF_027579735.1 Bombina bombina
GGGCTAGAGATTGACATTTGATAGCACATTTTGGCCAGAGCAATCTGTTGTGATATTTTGGCTTTGTTCAAAATGTGCGAGACAATTATTTTATTTGAAAAAATGCACTTTTAGTTTTTAGGTGTTCCTCAGACTTTCTCAACAACCACAATCCATTATTTTCAATAGGTTTGCAAAACTATTTTTAACTTAACAAATAATAAATACACTCGATAAAGTCCCAAAATTATCTTTTTCACATTTTTGAAATGGCCACAGACACCATTTTAGAGGTATGTTTGTGTATATTGTGTAAACCTCAATTTATTGCTATTGGATAGTCCATCAGTAATGGGCAGGAGATAAATATATGTGTATACATACATATATATAACATAATTTATATAAGAACTTAACTGATAAATTCATTTCTTTCATATTAGCAAGAGTCCATGAGCTAGTGACGTATGGGATATA
Source organism: Bombina bombina (assembly GCF_027579735.1). NCBI lineage: Eukaryota > Metazoa > Chordata > Amphibia > Anura > Bombinatoridae > Bombina > Bombina bombina. The sequence continues at coordinate 162,740,220 of NC_069501.1, forward strand.
CATTCCTACCAGGAGGGGCAAAGTTTCCCAAACCTCAAAATGCCTATAAATACACCCCTCACCACACCCACAAATCAGTTTAACGAATAGCCAAGAAGTGGGGTGATAAGAAAAAAGTGCGAAGCATAAATATAAGGAATTGGAATAATTGTGCTTTATATAAAAAAATCATAACCACCACAAAAAAAGGGTGGGCCTCATGGACTCTTGCTAATATGAAAGAAATTAATTTATCAGGTAAGTTCTTACATAAATTATGTTTTCTTTCATGTAATTAGCAAGAGTCCATGAGCTAGTGACATATGGGATAATGACTACCCAAGATGTGGATCTTCCACGCAAGAGTCACTAGAGAGGGAGGGATAAAATAAAGACAGCCAATTCCGCTGAAAAAAATCCACACCCAAAAATAAAGTTTAAATCTTATAAAGAAAAAAACTGAAAATATAAGCAGAAGATTCAAACAGAAACAGCTGCCTGAAGTACTTTTCTACCAAAGACAGCTTCAGAAGAAGAAAACACATAAAAATGGTAGAATTTAGTAAAAGTATGCAAAGAAGACCAAGTTGCTGCTTTGCAAATCTGATCAACCGAAGCTTCATTCCTAAACGCCCAGGAAGTAGAAACTGACCTAGTAGAATGAGCTGTAATCCTTTGAGGCGGAGTTTTACCCGACTCGACATAAGCATGATGAATTAAAGATTTCAACCAAGATGCCAAAGAAATGGCAGAGGCCTTCTGACCTTTCCTAGAACCGGAAAAGATAACAAATAGACTAGAAGTCTTTCGGAAATTCTTAGTAGCTTCAACATAATATTTCAAAGCTCTAACTACATCCAAAGAATGCAATGATTTCTCCTTAGAATTCTTAGGATTAGGACATAATGAAGGAACCACAATTTCTCTACTAATGTTGTTGGAATTCACAACCTTAGGTAAAAATTTAAAAGAAGTTCGCAACACCGCCTTATCCTGGTGAAAAATCAGAAAAGGAGACTCACAAGAAAGAGCAGATAATTCAGAAACTCTTCTGGCAGAAGAGATGGCCAAAAGGAACAAGACTTTCCAAGAAAGTAATTTAATGTCCAATGAATGCATAGGTTCAAACGGAGGAGCTTGAAGAGACCTCAGAACCAAATTCAAACTCCAAAGAGGAGAAATTGACTTAATGAAAGGTTTTATACGAATCAAAGCTTGTACAAAACAATGAATATCAGGAAGATTAGCAATCTTTCTGTGAAAAAGAACAGAAAGAGCAGAGATTTGTCCTTACAAGGAACTTGCAGACAAACCTTTATCCAAACCATCCTGAAGAAACTGTAAAATTCTCGGAATTCTAAAAGAATGCCAGGAAAAATGATGAGAAAGACACCAAGAAATATAAGTCTTCCAGACTCTATAATATATCTCCCTAGATACAGATTTACGAGCCTGTAACATAGTATTAATCACAGAGTCAGAGAAACCTCTTTGAATAAGAATCAGGCGTTCAATCTCCATACCTTTAAATTTAAGGATTTGAGATCCTGATGGAAAAAAGGACCTTGCGACAGAAGGTCTGGCCTTAACGGAAGAGTCCACGGTTGGCAAGAGGCCATCCGGACAAGATCCGCATACCAAAAACTGTGAGGCCATGCTGGAGCTACCAGCAGAACAAATGAGCATTCCTTCAGAATTTTGGAGATTACTCTTGGAAGAAGAACTAGAGGCGGAAAGATATAGACAGGATGATACTTCCAAGGAAGTGACAATGCATCCACTGCTACCGCTTGAGAATCCCTGGATCTGGACAGATACCTGGGAAGTTTCTTGTTTAGATGAGAGGCCATCAAATCTATTTCTGGAAGTCCCCACATTTGAACAATCTGAAGAAATACCTCTGGGTGAAGAGACCATTCGGCCGGATGTAACGTTTGGCGACTGAGATAATCCGCTTCCCAATTGTCTATACCTGGGATAAGAACCGCAGAAACTAGACAGGAGCTGGATTCTGCCCATACCAGAATTCAAGATACTTCTTTCATAGCCAGAGGACTGTGAGTCCCTCCTTGATGATTGATGTATGCCACAGTTGTGACATTGTCTGTCTGAAAACAAATGAACGATTCTCTCTTTAGAAGAGGCCAAGACTGAAGAGCTCTGAAAATTGCACGGAGTTCCAAAATATTGATCGGTAATCTCACCTCCTGAGATTCCCAAACCCCTTGTGCTGTCAGAGACCCCCACACAGCTCCCCAACCTGTAAGACTTGCATCTGTTGAAACTACAGTCCAGGTTGGAAGAACAAAAGAAGCCCCCTGAACTAAACGATGGTGATCTGTCCACCACGTCAGAGAGTGTCGTACAATCGGTTTGAAAGATATTAATTGAGATATCTTTGTGTAATCCCTGCACCACTGGTTCGACAAGCTGATATAAATTTTAGACGTCTCTTGTCTGTCAAAGATAGAGTCATGGACACTGAATCTATCTGAAAACCTAAAAAGGTTACCTGAGTCTGAGGAATCAATGAACTTTTTGGTAAATTGATCCTCCAACCATGATGTTGAAGAAACAACACAAGTCGATTTGTATGAGATTCTGCTAAATGTGAAGACTGAGCAAGTACCAAGATATCGTCCAAATAAGGAATACCACAATACCCTGTTCTCTGATTACAGACAGAAGGGCACCGAGAACCTTCGTAAAAATTCTTGGAGCTGTAGCTAGGCCAAACGGCAGAGCCACAAACTGGTACTGCTTGTCTAGGAAAGAGAATCTCAGAAACTGATAGTGATCTGGATGAATCGGAATATGCAGATATGCAACCTGTAAATCTAGTGTAGACATATAATGCCCTTGTTGAACAAAAGGCAGGATAGTCCTTACAGTTACCATTTTGAATGTTGGTATCCTTACATAACGATTCAATATTTTTAGATCCAGAACTGGTCTGAAGGAATTTTCCTTCTTTGGTACAATGAAGAGATTTTGAATAAAACCCCAGTCCCTGTTCCAGAACTGGAACTGGCATAATTACTCCAGTCAACTCTAGATCTGAAACACATTTCAGAAATGCTTGAGCCTTCGCTGGGTTTACTGGGACATGGGAAAGAAAAAATCTCTTTGCAGGAGGCCTTATCTTGAAGCCAATTCTGTACCCTTCTGAAACAATGTTCTGAATCCAAAGATTGTGAACGGAATTGATCCAAATTCCTTTGAAAAAACGTAATCTGCATCCTACCAGCTGAGCTGGAATGAGGGCCGCACCTTCATGTGGACTTAGGAGCTGGCTTTGATTTTCTAAAAGGCTTGGATTTATTCCAGACTGGAGATGGTTTCCAAACTGATACCGCTCCTGAGGATGAAGGATCAGGTTTTTGTTCCTTGTTGTGACGAAAGGAACAAAAACGATTATTACCCTGGAAAGAAAGGGAAAGCAGAGTAGACTTAGAAGACATATCAGCATTCCAAGTTTTAAGCCATAAAGCTCTTCTAGCTAAAATAGCTAGAGACATATACCTGACATCAACTCTAATGATATCAAAGATGGCATCACAAATAAAATTATTAGCATGTTGAAGAAGAATAAAAATGCTATGAGAAGGGGGGCGGAGCTATCATTGGAGCCGAGAGGTCGCATCTTTCTTCAGCTCTGTAAGAGAACTTTATCTAATTTTGTTTATATGACCCCTCGGCCCCACAAACTTGACTAAATGGAATACTAATAACTTCAGAGAATAATCCTGTATGAGTCTTGATCGTTATTGAAGACTTGGAGGCAGTAAGCAGCCTAAATTACCAGTGAGGCCCAGAATAAGAACCACGCTGCAGCGACCATTTTCTCACAGACCTACAAGCACTATAGCGTGCATGCGATCTGAGACAGGGGTAGCATAGAAGAAACCACCAACCTATATACTGCAGTAAACGGATTAAGCCCACTCTAACCTAGATTACTAGTAGGCGATCCGCAGCAAACATCTCCTAGACTCCTAGCAAACTGACCCGGTATAACCCGCTACGAGAACCGCACCTCTACCAGCTGCGCCATGCAGCCTGATCTGAGATTCCTACTTGGAGCCTTGCTGAATCAGCTAGATCGACAAGCGGGGGAACTTACTGATGTGATAAGGTCGGCTTTCTCCTCTTCTCCCCCCATGATCTGCCGGAAAGTACTGGTCCCGGTCGGGACTCAGGAGCGCTCGAGTGAGTTGATGGGAGCTGGATATTTGGCAGCCGAGTGCAAAATGGAAGTCCCATGTCCGGATCGTTCGCGGGCTCGTCCCACACGCTGCGGTAAGATGGGAGCTGTTGCAAGCTGTCAGGAGTGTCTCAATTGGGAGGAGACAGATTACTCTACGGGGGCAAGTATAGGAGAGCAAAGGCATCTTTTGGATGGAACTGATCAGGGCTCTAACCCAAAAATAAGCTTAAAAGTTGCAAACCGCACTGCTATTAGTCAACTACTATCCTGTACTTCTGTGTATAATACTAATGCCGCTATGCCCTTAATTTACTCAGTCGCTAAGCCACAATTAGATACACTGGAGACAGACTGCTATATCAGTAGGGGATTTCCTTCAAAGGCCTGCACAAATCAATCTAAGTTGGTAGATGGAGTCCCTGCACTGGATTTTGACAGGAGGAAGCCCCCGGGTATCGCAACTAGAGGAATGAGTGCCTGCACGATATCAAGGCAATTTACAGTGATCCTTATGAAATCTGGTATAGGTTGATAACTTTGGATTTTTCTTAGCCTGAACCCATAGCTGGATATATAATGATGGGACATTTTAATGAATGCTGACTGGTTTGATGAGAGTGCCCAATTTGATATACCTGGCACTAGTTTTATAATATAGTGTGTTACTAATCTTTTTAATGCATTGTAGTGTTCACATACTTGAATTATATGTTTGCTTGTACTCTGTTTTCTCCATTATAATATATAAACTAACGTTGCTTACCTTAATTACTAAGCTGTAGGATAGAGAGGATGCTTCAGTTTTTCAATTTAAGGAGATAAAATATTCATAGGGGCTGCAAAGCCTAATTCTAACATTCCTTCAATTATACTCACATAGATAGTTAGCAAAGTAGCCGGACTAACAGAGAATCTACAAACCCAATACAAAACGTACGATTTGTTTTCAAAATGCATGTAGTCTGACACTACTATAGTTAGATTCCCTGCTCTTAGGCATTATGTTGTAGAGATGTACCTCATAACGCCATATAGACTGATCTCATGCCAGTCAGTAATGCTAACACTGATGCGTTTTTCACTGTTTATATTTTTTCAGTTAACACATTTATTATTATGTTTGTTGTTTTTTCTAATGATAGCACCCACCAGACACTTAATACAACGTTATATTTCTCAATATTATACTTGCATAGATAGGTTTATTATATGGAGATACTGGTTATACTTGCAGTCAGAAGCGCCAATATATATGATTGAATTGAATTTTGGGTATCAGTTAATTAATAGTATAGCATAGCATTTTGTATAGAATGAGATAATATAAATTTATGCGCGCAGAAGAAAACTTTACTCCCTGACGTTGCTGTTTAAGCAAAGATTATGCGTATTTAGGTTCATTTCTACACTAAATTACCTGTATATAATACAGTGCTCAATATACAACTATAATAGCGGCACTTGTTGGCGCAAATACCTATGGATTTATCTTTACTTGTAGTGTAGAGGTTTATGATAAGCCCTTTAGCTGTCCTAACCTTACAATGGATTTACGCATACACGCTCCTTTAAAGGTGACTCCCAGCTTTAGAGATATCTAGACAGTAACTTAATTTTAGGAAATATGCGGTACACCTAGATATAACAGTCTTTTTGTTTGCATAAGTTATAACTACTACCACTGTTCTATATTAACTACTTCTTATTAGTCTAATAACAACTTTCTCCTACAAAGTTATGTAATACTGAGATGTTTTAGGTTACTTCAAATATTTTAGTGATGTTATTAATAATCTTATCGCTTACATGCTTCAAAATGGAGTTCCCAAACTAGATAGAGTTACTCCCATATAAAGTGTTTTCCTTTTGCTAATGTCGAACTAGGCTTTGTGTTATATAATTCCACCTCCACATACTCCTTTCAATCTATCTGGCCTATGACACCTACGGTTAAGGTGTATTACCTATAGGTTCATTGTTTCTTATAACATGAATACTTCAAATAACCTTATATATGCCTTGACCTTATGCCAGGCATTTACAAATATGTCCAACTAGGGGAGATTCTCAACTTTGTTAAACCTCTTATATGATATGGGATATTCGTAAATCTATTAGCTTCCGTATAGCTTAGTCTTCCACGCCACACATTATCTTGTAATGTATAATTGACTCAGCCAATTAACTTTTCCATGGTTTCCCCCCCCCCCATTATGGGTGACCATAGCTAGCTACATTGCTATCCCTAGTACTTTCATCAAATAACTAAATACATAGAAAAATCATTTGCATAAGCGGTGCTTACCCGCTGACATTTCCCTACTTTCCCCCTTGCTCCTTCTTTGGCTCTTGATATCATGACCCTATCCTTGAGAATAATAAGCATTCAGTCAAATGACAAATTGGGTCTCTCTAGTAGCTACAGTGCTCTTCTAGAGCATCCTTCACCACTATAGCCCGGAATAATAGCTACTCACAGTATTCTATAAAAAATTTAAAAGGAGGGTTTCAGATATGTTTTGACACTCATATTATGTTTTCTTTCCCTGTCATATTGCTGTTAAAACAATCACTACCATGTTTTGTATTATGTTTATGTCATGGTTTTATGATGTCATTTTGAAAAACCCTCAATAAAAATTATTCAAAAAAAAAAAAATGCTATGAGAATTATGATCTGTTACTTGTTGCGCTAAAGCTTCTAACCAAAAGATGAAGCTGCAGCAACATCCGCTAAAGATATAGCAGGTCTAAGAAGATTACCTGAACACAAGTAAGCTTTTCTTAGAAAGGATTCAATTTTCCTATCTAAAGGATCCTTAAAGGAAGTACCATCTGCCGTAGGAATAGTAGTACGCTTAAGAAGAGTAGAGACAGCCCCATCAACTTTAGGGATTTTGTCCCAAAATTCTAATCTGTCAGATGGCACAGGATATAATTGCTTAAAACGTTCAGAAGGAGTAAATGAATTACCCAAATTATTCCATTCCCTGGAAATTACTTCAGAAATAGCACTAGGGACAGGAAAAACTTCTGGAATAACTACAGGAGATTTAAAAACCTTATCTAAACTTTTAGATTTAGTATCAAGAGGACCAGAATCCTCAATTCCTAATGCAATTAGGACTTCTTTAAGTAAAGAACGAATAAATTCCATTTAAAATAAATATGAAGATTTATCAGCATCAACCTCTGAGACAGAATCCTCTGAACCAGAAGAACCATTATCAGAATCAGAATGATGATGTTCATTTAAAAATTCATCTGAAAAATGAGAAGTTTTAAGACTTTTTACGTTTACTAGAAGGAGAAATAACAGACATAGCCTTCTTAATGGATTTAGAAACAAAATCTCTTATGTTATCAGGAACACTCTGAATATTAGATGTTGACAGAACAGCAACAGGTAATGTAACAGTACTAAAGGAAATATTATCTGCATTAGCAAGTTTGTCATGACAAAACAGTACAAACAACAGCTGGAGGAACAGATACCATAAGTTTACAGTAGATACACTTAGCTTTGGTAGCTCCAGCCCCAGGCAGCGATTTTCCAGAAGTATCTTCTGACTCAGTTTCAACGTGGGACATCTTGCAATATGTAATAGAAAAAACAACATATAAAGCAAAATTTATCAAATTCCTTAAATGACAGTTTCAGGAATGGGAAAAAAATGCCAGTGAACAAGCTTCTAGCAACCAGAAGCAATAAAAAATGAGACTTAAATAATGTGGAGACAATAGTGACGCCCATATTTTTTAGCGCCAAAAATGACGCCCACATTATTTGGCGCCTAAATGCTTTTGGCGCCAAAAATGACGCCACATCCGGAACGCCGACACTTTTGGCGCAAAAGAACGTAAAAAATGACGCAACTTCCGGCGACACGTATGACGCCGGAAACAGAAAAAAAAAATTTGCGCCAAAAAAGTCCTTGCCAAGAATGACGCAATAAAATGAAGCATTTTCAGCCCCCGCGAGCCTAACAGCCTACAGGGAAAAAGTCAAATTTTTAAGGTAAGAAAAAAATTGATTTATTCATATGCATTATCCCAAATATCAAACTGACTGTCTGAAATAAGGAATGTTGAACATTCTGAGTCAAGGCAAATAAATGTTTGAATACATATATTTAGAACTTTATAAACAAAGTGCCCAACCATAGCTTAGAGTGTCACAGAAAATAAGACTTACTTACCCCAGGACACTCATCTACATGTTGTAGAAAGCCAAACCAGTACTGAAATGAAAATCAGCAGAGGTAATGGTATATATAAGAGTATATCGTCGATCTGAAAAGGGAGGTAAGAGATGAATCTCTACGACCGATAACAGAGAACCTATGAAATAGACCCCGTAGAAGGAGATCATTGAATTCAAATAGGCAATACTCTCCTCACATCCCTTTGACATTCACTGCACGCTGAGAGGAAAACCGGGCTCCAACCTGCTGCGGAGCGCATATCAACATAGAATCTAGCACAAACTTACTTCACCACCTCCATAGGAGGCAAAGTTTGTAAAACTGATTTGTGGGTGTAGTGAGGGGTGTATTTATAGGCATTTTGAGGTTTGGGAAACTTTGCCCCTCCTGGTAGGAATGTATATCCCATACGTCACTAGCTCATGGACTCTTGCTAATTACATGAAAGAAATATAAAAATACATGATATACCATACTGCTACAGAGATTTGCAGGAAACATGAGAAAATGTAAATCACAACCACAACATCTAGAAATAGAATGTAGCAGTCATGTTCTGAAAATGTTTTTTTTTAATATCATACTGCATTTTCATGATTGTCAGTTACAGTATTTTCATCTTTTAAGAATGAATTTCAATGACAATTGTATTGTCGTGAACAGAATTTAACCTCTGCTGTTTTGTCTTGTTTGTTGGTAACTGAGATATTTAGCACAGATTTTTTAAACATGAAAAGTCACAAAAATGTTTTGAATAATCGTGATTTACAATATCTAGAACTTTGTTTTGACATCATCTTAATAGAATTTCAGCAAAGAAAAACCTTGTTTAAATTGTTTAGATTACATTTTTGTGGCCACATTATTGCAATGGAGTAAACCTCATAACTTAGAGGTTTCACAATTTTCTAATTTTCCACAGTGTTCTTGTTTTCTGATGTTAATCTCTGCAACTACAAAACGATTTCCTAATCAGTGATTGAAAAAAATAATAATAATGTTTTAGTGTAAGGCAGCTTAGGTTTTACTTTTATTTCACAGGTAAGTTTGTATTTATTTTAACTAGGTAGTTAGTAAAAAATAGTTAATAACTATTTACTAACTAGTCTACCTAGTTAAAATAAATACAAACTTACCTGTGAAATAAAAACCTAAGCTAGCTACAATATAACATAGTTATGTTGAAGCTAGCTTCAGTTTCATTTTTATTTCACAGGTAAGTTTGTATAATTTAGTTAATAATTGTAACTTTAATTTAGCTCTATTTTAATTATGTTAAAGTTAGGGGGTGTTAGGTTTAGGGTTAGGGTTACGGTTAGGTTTAGGGTTAGGTTTAGGGGTTAATAGTTTAATTTAGGTTGTTGTAATGTAGGGGGCTGGCGGTTTAGGGGTTAATAGATTTATTTAGTAGTAGTGATGTGGGAGGCCAGAGGTTTAGGTGTTAATAATTTTATTTAGTGGAGGCGATGTCAGAGAGAGCCGGCGGAATAGTGGTTAATATCTTTATTATAGTGTGGGCGATGTTGGGGAGCGGGGGAAAAGGGGTTAATAACTTTAGTATAGTGCGGCAATATTGGGAGTGGCAAATTAGGGGTTAATAGATTTATTTTGGTGGACACGATTTCTGGGCGGCAGATTAGGGGTTAATAACATTATGTAGGTGTCGGTGATGTCGGGGGCAGCAGATCAGGGGTGTTTAGACTAGGGGTTTATGTTAGGGTGTTAGGTTTAAACGTAACTTTTTTCCCCATAGACAACAATGGGGTTGCGTTACGGAGCTTTTCATTCCGCGATCGCAGGTGTTAGCTTTTTTTTCTAACACTCTCTCCCCATTGATTTCTATGGGGAAAGCCTGCACAAGCACGTCAAAGCAGCACTTGTATTTTGTGCGGTATGGAGCTCAATGCAACCATATCACACGCACAAGGTGGTTTTTTCAAAACTCGTAAAGGCAGTAATATTGAGGGTGAAATAACGCAACTTTTGTTGCGTTGGTTTCGCACCCTCTATAGTGCAAAACTTGTAATCTAGGTAAATGTGAGCAGTGATAATTCACCATTTTGTATTGTGATGAGAGAAAATGTTTCATGTACGCAAGCATACGGATTTGCGTTTTACATCACTTTACCATGCGTTGAGACTCTGCTTTATTTATTTCATCTCATTGTTACAACTCTTTACTTTTTTTTGCATATCTGCTCTTGAATGTTTGTACCTGAACTTCTTTAATAATAAAACAAAAACACTGAAAACCCCCAAAACAAATGTCTGAATTTTAGGTAAACATTTGAAATGCAATTGCAAAGATAAAATGTTGCTCTTTCAAAAATAATATGGTAAAACATTTATCTATACCCAGATTGGCATACCCAAGAGTGATTTGCCAGACAAATGGCATTGTATACTAAAATAAATCTGTACATTTGCCTGGTCATAAACATAAAAATGTTCTAAGCAAACAAACTCCAGTGCTACATTTTTTCATGATGAATCCTAGGCAATATATTATGTATTATATTCTGTTCACTATATTGTCACATTTTTCGGACACCTTTATGCCACCTGTGCATCTGTATTTCAATTGCCAATTTAACTCTCTTGGTAAATATTATCTCAGATTTATTTCATATAAAGTGGAATTCTGGTGTCATACTCAAAAAACTAAAACACAAATTGCAGTTAAGCTACTAGTAAATTATAACAAAATTGTAATATTTATTGACACACTAATATGTTTTTGTTTCGTATTCGGTATACATTATTTCAAGGGCATTTTATTAAGATGTGCACAGAATGTGTTCATCTCCTTTTAGATATTGCTGCACTGCAGACTGATAAGATGTGCCAAGATCCTGTCAGCCTATGTTGAATTAACAAAAAAGGCTGTTGTGTTAGTGCTGACGAAGAGATTTCACTTATATCCTGCAAGGTGACTGTTACATAAATTGATTGGAGATTCAGCACCAATACAAAGGTTAAAAATTTCAATTGAAAATTGAAAACTTGATCTGACAGCACTTACATATCATAGCAAGCTAGTCATCTATAATTTTATGGCAGACACCTGGTATCTTTTACCAATATTTATTGCAAGTTGTTTATGGTATCTCATATTTCATTTTAATTTTGAATTCACCATAACAAGTGCTATCACATTATGAAACTTTTAGAGCACAACATGAAATATGTTACAAAGAGCAGTCATAAATGTTTCAAAGTAGATGAATCTATGTACAAAATATATAAAAATCACATTGGAATTGAATTTATTTCATATCATACATTTAAAAACAGGTTCTAGTTAATTTATTTATTTATTTTCAAATCAAAGATTTTTATTGAGGTTTTTATTAATGACAACATAAGAAAACAAAACCAGTATACAAATAAAACATTGTATTGAAGCTAGGCATCTAAGGATGTCATAATGTATATATTTAAGAATAAACTAGTTGTAGAAGACCATATTAACTGAAAATAAAATTAAAAAAACAATAATTCTTATATATATGAAAGATCCCTGCTTCTACTTTGTAGACATACAACAATATGAGTGACATCCTCACCTTAAAATACACAAAAATAACAATCTACATTTAAAGGGAATTATAAGTCTACAAAAAAACAACAAATACACAGTAATGAACCTCATTTTTTCCTAGCAATGATCCTCAAGTGCCTAAAGGGTTACTCTTGGACCTGTAAAGGCCAATGATGCAGGAAAGAGGAATTATTGTAATGAGAGTGGCCACTTTTGGGCCTTAGCGTAAATAGATATAATGGATAATATGAAATTATATATCATAGCTAGAGTTGTTAATATGGAAAATGTTTCTCTAGATTAGTGATTGTACAATGTAGAATAACATGGGATAGTTATATCACAGAGTATTAATCTATAGGAACTATAAAGAGTGATGACATATAGGTAATAACAGGATACATCAATAAAATTGAGTATAGTCCACCAAGAGACTATGGCATCTATTTATGAAGCCGTCAACCTCAAATACGCTGGAATTCCGCAGCATATTTGTGGCGAGCATGATTCTCCTTAGTTATCAAACCCTACAAACCGGCAAAAGTAGAATTTGGTGATGTAACATACGATCCGCCGGACTCAGTCCGACACAGATCGATGCTTACGTCACTACAGATGTTCCGAAGGCAAGTTCGGCACTATCTGACTACTTTTGCTAGTTATCAAATAACTACCAGGTACGCTTGCCATTATTCCGGCCCAGCGTACCTGGTTTTCAATCCGCCGCCCCCTGGAGGCGGTGGATGCCATAGGAATCAATGGGAGTCGGAAAGCAGCGAAAGCTCATGTTCGCTGCTGCCCGATATCCATTGATTCCTATGGCATCCGCCGCCTCCAGGGCGGCGGATGCCATAGGAAACAATGGGAGTTGGAAAGCAGCAAAAGCTCATGTTCGCTGCTGCTCGATATATCCCATTGATTCCTATTGGAATGTTTACACCTAACACCCTAACATGTACCCCAAGTCTAAACACCCCTAATCTCCCCCCCTACACCGCCGCCACCTAAATAAAAGTTATTAACCCCCATACTTCCGCTCCCAGACCCCTCCGCAACTAAATAAACTTATTAACCCCTAAACCGCCGCTCCCGGAGCCCACGCCACCTACATTATACTTATTAACCCCTAATCTTCCGCCCCCTACACCGCCACCACCTACATTATATTTATTAACCCCTAATCTGCCGCCACCAACGTCACCGACACTATATTAAATTTATTAACCACTAAACCTAAGTCTAACTCTAACCCTAACCCTAACTTAAATATAATTACAATAAATCTAAATAAATATTCCTATCATTAACTAAATTATTCCTATTTAAAATTAAATACTTCCTATAAAATAAACCCTAAGCTAGCTACAATATCACTAATAGTTACATTGTAGCTATCTTAGGGTTTATATTTATTTTACAGGCAACTTTGTATTTATTTTAACTAGGTACAATAGTTATTAATTAGTTATTAACTATTTCATAACTTCCTAGTTAAAATAAATACAAAAGTACCTGTAAAATAAAACCTAACCTAAGTTACAATTACACCTAACATTACACTATAATTAAATAAATTAACTAAACTAAATACAATTAAAAAAAATTATCTGAAGTACAAAAAAACAAACACTAAATTACAGAAAATAATAAAATAATTACAAGATTTTTAAACTAATTACACCTAATCTAATCCCCCTAACAAAATAAAAAAGCCCCCCAAAATAAAAAAGCCCTATCCTACACTAAATTACAAATAGCCCTTAAAAGGGCCTTTTGCTGGGCATTGCCCCAAAGTAATCAGCTCTTTTACCTGTAAATAAAAAATTACAACCCACCAACATTAAAACCCACCACCCACACAACCAACCCTACTCTAAAACCCACCCAATCCCCCCTTAAAAAAAACTAACACTAACCCCTTGAAGATCACCCTACCTTGAGAAGTCTTCACCCAACCAGGCCGAAGTCCTCCACAAAGCCAGCAGAAGTGGTCCTCCAGACGGGCAGAAGTCTTCATCCAGGCAGCATCTCTATCTTCATCCATCGGCGCAGAGCGGCTCCATCTTCAAGACATCCAACGCGGAGCGTCCTCTTCTGACGATGGCGACTGAAGAAGGAAGGTTCCTTTAAGTGACGTCATCCAAGATGGCGTCCCTTCAATTCCAATTGGCTGATAGAATTCTAATATTCTTTTTGGACTATTTGTAATGCATATGTAAAATATCATGATAGTGTATTTCTACTGTTTGCGCCTTATAGTCCAGAGAGGAGGACATTACCATGTACATTTGTTGACTATGGGATGTCAGAAAGTAATATGGGTGAGAACTTTCTATAGGACTATGTGCTAACAAATCTAATTCAAATTTAGCATTTATTTGACCAGCTGAGCTACCGATGTGGAATATAAACAGCTTAATTATATTATAATGTTGTGAAACCCAACCTTAATGTACATGTGTTTGGGGAACTTAAGTCAAAAAAGAATTTTGACCATATACAAGATGCATTTACCTAGCACTTCCCTCTCCCCAGGTTATTGTTAAAACATCATATGGATATGGAGTGGAAGTTCGGAGATAAGGTTAACATTTAACTTTTATTACAACACTTTTAAAATATAGGACAAATAGAAATTAAAAACACAAACAGAATATGGGCATTCACGAATAAGATACTTGGGTATTCAGGGAATACAAAATTCTCTTGTTTCAAAATAAATGCTAAAACTATGGGTCTATAGTAAGGTGAATCCACTAGGATATTTATTTTATTTTTATTTATTTATAAAATATTTTACCAGGAAGGATACATTGAGATTTCTCTCGTTTTCAAGTATGTCCTGATATACTTGATAGATTGTTTGGATTCACCTTTTGTATCTTATATAGTCTGTCCTGGAATGTTGAACAACTAATATGTAGTTCTCTAAATTATAGTTGGATAACAAACTATAGATACCCTTAGTTGCTTTACTGGTAAGAAGTAGTTAATATTTATATATTCCAAAGTTGTAATGTACTATAGGATAGGATATTTTACACTGTTACAGTGGTGGGTCTTTTGTCTCATGTACTGTCCTTTTAATAGGGTGAATGTTGCACGAGTTTATTATTCAACACATTTGCGTTAATGAAGTTAAGTTTTCTTTGAGACTTACTATCCCTTTATTTCGATAAAATTATCACAAATGCAGATATTGTGAATAAATATGCTGCTGAATTAATATTCCAGATTTATAAGAATATTTTTGCTATATTGTTAATAACTGAATATTTATTGAAATATTTTTAGTAAAGGGTTATTGAGTTGCATAGATAACACTGATAATATTATATAATGTTTCCTATATCTCAGTGTGATTTGTTTCCTTGTATCTTTGCACCCCTGACTTGTTGTTATTCAGTAAAAGTTACAGCCCTTATGTTACTTTTAATATCAGTAATTGTATTCAAATGTTTAGGATATTAGTTATTCCCTGAGGCTAAGATGTGCCTTTGATATATTTGCTGAGGTTTCAAATGATCATAATATACCAGTATTTTAACTTTACTCAAAATTCTGACTTGAGTTAGATTGTATACCTTGTTATAGTTATTTATCACAGTGTTTAAGTAAAAGTTCTATTATAAAACTTAAAACTTAAGATCAACGTGTAAAGTCTTGTTTCTCTTGTTAAGTGTATCCAGTCCACGGATCATCCATTACTTATGGAATATATTCTCCTTCCCAACAGGAAGCTGCAAGAGTCCACCCACAGCAAAGCTGCTATATAGCTCCTCCCCTAACTGCCATATTCAGTCATTCTCTTGCAAGCCTCAACATAGATAGGAGGTTGTGAGAGTCTGTGGTGCTTTCTACTTAGTTTATTCTTCAATCAAAAGTTTGTTATTTTTAAATGGCACCGGAGTGTGCTGTTTATCTCAGGCAGTATTTGGAAGAAGAATCTGCCTGCGTTTTTCTATGATCTTAGCAGACGTAACTAAGATCCATTTGCTGTTCTCACACATTCTGAGGAGTGAGGTACTTCAGAGGGGGAATGGCGTGCAGGTTTTCCTGCAGATAAGGTATGTGCAGTAAAATATTTTTCTAGGAATGGAATTGACTAAGAAAATACTGCTGATACCGAAGTAATGTAAGTAAAGCCTTAAATGCAGCGATAGCGACTGGTATCAGGCTTATTAATAGAGATACATACTCTTGTAAAAATGTGTTTTAAAACGTTTGCTGGCATGTTTAATCGTTTTTTAACATATGTTTGGTGATAAAACTTATTGGGGCCTAAGTTTTTTCCACATGGCTGGCTTAAATTTTGCATAGAAACAATTTCCACTGTTATAGTATAAAAGTTACAGTTGGTGCAGTTAAAATTACAAACAGTGACATTCAGCTTCCCTCAGCAGTCCCCTGCATGCTATAGGACATCTCTGAAGGGCTCAAAAGGGCTTCAAAAGTAGGAGCTGTTATGACTGTTTAAAACATATTTTTTGTTTTGTTAATCTGTTTTTTGTATTAAGGGGTTAATCATCCATTTGCAAGTGGGTGCAATGCTCTGCTAACTTGTTACATACACTGTAAAAATTTTGTTAGTTTAACTGCCTTTTTTTCACTGTTATTTCAAATTTTGGCAAAATTTGTTTCTCTTAAAGGCACAGTAACGTTTTATATATTTGCTTGTTAACTTGATTTAAAGTGTTTTCCAAGCTTACTAGTCTCATTATTAGTCTGTTCTAACATGTCTGACATAGAGGAAGCTCTGTGTTCATTATGTTTTAAAGCCATGGTGGAACCCCATCTTAGAATGTGTACCAGATGTACTGATTTCATGTTAAACAATAAAGATCATTTTTTGTCTTTAAAAACATTATCACCAGAGGATTCTGTCGTGGGGGTAGTTATGCCGACTAACTCTCCCCACGTGTCAGACCTTTTGACTCCCGCTTTAGGGACTCACGCTCAAATGGCGCCAAGTACATCAAGGGCACCCATAGCGTTTCTTTACCAGGGGATTCTGTCGAGGGGAAAGTTATGCCGACTAACTCTCCCCACGTGTCAGACCCTTCAACTCCCGCTTCAGGGACTCACGCTCAAATGGCGCCAAGTACATCAAGGGCGCCCATAGCGTTTATTTTACAAGACATGGCAAAGGTGGTGAATAATATTCTGGCAGCAGTATTAGTCAGACTACCTGAAATTAAAGGAAAGCAGTTAGCTCTGGGGGTAGATACAGAGCATACAGACGCTTTAAGAACCATGTATGATACTACCTCACAATATGCTTAGTCTGTGGGTGATTTTTTTTTTTTGACTCAGGGAAGATGATTTAACCTGATTCTGATATTTCTACATTTAAAATTTATGCTTGAGAACCTCCACTTGTTGCTCAGGGAGGCTTTGGCTGCTCTGAATGAATGTGTACAATCGCAGGGCCAGAGAAATTGTGTAGACTGGATAAATAATATGCAGTGCCGGTGTGTACTGATGTTTTTCCAATACCTAAAGAGGTTTACTAAAAATTTTTTTTAATAAGGAATGGGATAGACCAGGTGTGCCGTTCTCTTCCCCTCCTATTTTTTAGAAGAATGTTTTCTAATAGTTACCACCACACGGGACTTCTGGCAGACAGTTCCTAAGGTGGAGAGAAGAGTTTCTACTCTAGCTAAGCGTACCACTACCTCTGACGAGGACAGTTGTGCTTTTTAGATCCAATGGATAAAAAATGTTTATTCAACAGGGTTTTATCCTGCAGCCCCTTGCATACATTGCTTCTGTCACTGCTGCTGCGGCGTTCTGGGTTGAGTCTCTTGATGAGGCTTTACAGTTAAGCGACTCCATTGGATGAATATATTTGACAAGCTTATGCTAGCCAATTCCTTTGTTTTCTGATGCCTTGTTCATTTGACTAGACTAACGGCTAAGAATTCTGTTTTTTACTATACTGGCGCGCAGAGCGCTATGGCTTATATCATGGTCAGCTGTCGTGACTTTAATAAATAAGCTACTTAACTTCCCTTCAAGGGGCAGACCCTATTCGGGCCTGGTTTGAAGGAGATTATTGCTTATATCACTGGAGGAAAAGGTCATGCCCTTCCTCAGGATAGGTCTAAATCAAGGGCAAAAAAAAAAAAAAAAAGTCTAATTTTCGTACCTTTTAAAAACTTCAGGGCAGGTGTGGCATCCTCTTCCTCTAAGGCAAAACCAGAGGGAATTTTTGCTCAGTCCAAGGCGGTCTGGAGACAATCGGACCTGGAACAAAGATAAGCAGGCCAAGGAGCCTGCTGCTGCCTCTAAGGCAGCATGAAGGAACGGACCCCTATCCGGTAACGGATCCTATAGGGGGCAGACTTTCATTCTTTGCCCAGGCGTGGGCAAGAGATGCCCAGGATCCCTAGGCATTGGAATTTATATCCCAGAGATATCTTCTGGATTTCAAAGATTCCCCCCCAAAAAAGGGGAGATTTCGCCTTTCACAATTATCTGCAAACCAGATAAAGAAGGAGGCATTCTTACATTGTGTACGAGATCCATCCAGTTCCAAGAGAGGAACAGGGACAGAGTTTTTACTCAAATCTGTTTGTGGTTCCCAAGGAGAGGGAACCTTCAGACCTATTTTGGATCTAAAGATCTTAAACAAATTCCTCAGAATTCCGTCATTTAAGATGGAAACTATTCGTACCATCTTAACTATGATCCAGGAGAGTCAATAGAGGACTACAATGGATTTGAAGGATGCTTATCCTCACATTGTGATGCATAAAGATCACCATCGTTTTTCAGGTTTGCCTTTCTAGACAGGCATTACCAGTTTGTAGCTCTTTCCTTTGGGATATCTACAGCCCCAAGAATCTTTATGGAGGTTCTGGGGTCGCTTTGGCGGTCCTTAGACCGCGGGGCATAGAAGTGGCCCCTTATTTAGACGACATCCTGATACAGGCGTCAAACATCCAAATTGCCCAGTCTCATACGGACGTAGTACTGGCATTTCTGAGATCACATGGGTGGAAAGTGAACAAGGAAAGAGTTCTCTATCCCCAATCTCAAGGGTTTCCCTCCTAGGGACTCTGATAGATTCTGTAGAAATTAAAATTTACCTGACGGAGTCCAGGTTGTCAAAGTTTCTAAATTTCTGCCGTGTTTTTTTCATCCCATCCGCGCCCTTCGGTGGCTCAGTACATGAATGAAATCGGCTTAATGGTAGCGGCAAGGGACATAGTACCGTTTGCACATCTACATTTCAGACCGCTGCAACTATGCATGCTCAGTCAGAGGAACGGGGATTACACAGATTTGTCCCCCTGTTAAACCTGGACCAAGAGACCAGAGATTCTCTTCTCTGGTGACTATGTCGGGTCCATCTGTCCAAGGGTATGACCTTCCGCAGGTCAGATGGGACAATTGTTACAATAGATGCCAGCCTTTTAGGTTGGGATGCAGTCTGGAACTCCCTGAAGGCTCAGGGATAGTGGACTTAGGAGGAGACCCTCCTTCTAATAAATATTCTGGAACTGGGAGTGATATTCCATGCTCTTCAGACTTGGCCTCAGTTAGCAACTCTGAGGTACATCATACTCAGTCGGACAATATACACGACTGTGGCTTACATCAGCCATCAAGGGGGAACAGAAGTTCCCTAGCGATGTTAGAAGTCTTACAATAATTTACTGGACAGAGACTCACTCTTGTCTATCAGCTATCCATATCCCAGGTGTTGAGAACTGGGAGGTGGATTTTCTAAGTCGTCAGACTTTTCTTCCGGGGGAGTGGGATTTCCTCCGGAGGTCAAGACCAAGCAGGAGAGGGCTTTGGTGTTTTTGACAGCGCCTGCGTAGCCACGCAGGACCTGGTATGCAGATCTGGTGGACATGTCATCCTTTCCATCACGGTCTCTGCTTCAGAGACAGGTCCCTCTACCTCAGGGTCCTTTCAACCATCTAAATAGAATCAATCTGAGATGGACTGCCTGGAGACTGAACGCTTGATGTTATCAAAGCATGGCTTCTCCGAGTCAGTCATTGATACCTTAATACAGACATGAAAGCCTGTCTCTAGGAAAATTGAACATAGATATGGTGTAAATATCTGATTGTTATGAATCCAAGGGTTACTCATGGAGTAAAGTCTGGATTCCCAGGATATTATCTTTTCTCCAAGATGTTTTTGAGAAAAGGGTTGTCAGCTAATTCCTTAAAAGGGGACAGATTTTTACTCTGTCTATTTTTTTGCACAAGCATCTGGCAGGTATTCTAGACGTTCAGGCATTTGGTCAGGCTTTGGTTAGATCCAAGCCTGTGTTTAAAACTGTTGCTCCGCCATGGAGCTTAAACCTGATTCTTAAGGTTCTTCAAGAAGTTCCGTTTGAACCTTTTTTGTTCCATAGATATCAATCTTTATCTTGGAAAGTTCCTTTTGGGTAGCTAATTCCTCGACTCGTAGAGTCTCCAAGTTATCTGTGTTACAATGTGATTCTCCTTATCTGGTCCTTCGTACGGATAAGGTAGTCCTGCGTACCAACCTGGGTTTTTTCCTAAGGTGGTATCTAACAAGTACATCACTCAAGAGATAGTTGTTCCATGCTTGTATCCTAATCCTTCCTCAAAGAAGGAACGTCTATTACACAATATTGGACGTGGTTTGTGCTTTAAAGTTTTACTTACAAGCTACTACAGTTTTCATCAAACGTTCACCTTGTTTGTTGTCTATTCTGGACAGAGGAGAGGTCAAAAGACTTCAGCAGCCTCTCTGTCTTTTTGGTTAAAAAGCATAATTCATTTAGCTTATGAGACTGCTGGACAGCAGCCTCCTGAAGGGATTACAGCTCATTCTACTAGAGCTGTGGTTTTCACTTGGGCCTTTTTTAAATGTGGCTTCTGTTGAACAGATTTACAAGACGGAGTCTTGGTCTGCGCTTCATACTTTTCAAATTTAACAAATTTGATACCTTGCTTCTTCGGAGGCTATTTTTGGGAGAAAGGGTTTTTTACAGGCAGTGGTAACTTCCGTTTAAGTACCTGCCTTGTCCCTCCCATCATCTGTGTACTTTAGCTTTGGTATTGGTATTCCATAAGTAATGGATGATCCGTGGACTGGATACACTTAACAAGAGAAAACATAATTTATGCTTACCTGATAAATTTATTTCTCTTGTAGTGTATCCAGTCCACGGCCCGCCCTGTCACTTTAAGGCAGGTAATTTTTTCATTTGAACTACAGTCACCACTGCACCCTATGGTTTTTCCTTTCTCTGCATGTTTTCGGTCGAATGACTGAATATGGCAGTTAGGGGAGGAGCTATATAGCAGCTTTGCTGTGGGTGGACTCTTGCAGCTTCCTGTTGGGAAGGAGAATATATTCCATAAGTAATGGATGATCCGTGGACTGGATACACTACAAGAGAAATAAATTTATCAGGTAAGCATAAATTATGTTTTTTCTAGCATATTAAGAAACCCTTTATGATTGTTAGTGTCATAACACTAGTATCTGAAATACCCCCAAAAGAGTGCAGGGCTATGACTAATATTATCCATAGGCTATTTTTATACAGCTTTGAAGTTAAATGGTAACGTGACTTTAAGTTGGCGTATATAGTCTATTTAGAGAGTAACATATTAAATACCCCTTTGTAACCGTCAGTACTGAACCACTTGCATTGAAAATGCTACTGAGTCAGAGCCAGCTTTGGTCCATGATATATATTCTTGTATACGTCAACAAACTATATTAGTGGATTTCAATATAATCCTAAAGTTGGTAAGGTTTTTAACGGTTAGTCAAGGAGTTGGTTAACAGCGGTCTGTACATCTATTGCAGCTTATTCCTAAATCAAGTTACTGGCGGTTTTGAAAATTTGAATCTAGTCACTAAGTAAATGCTATGTTGGGCTATATTCACTCGGCATGCCTGCAGATAACGTTGTCACTTCTAACTAAAGAATATTATTCAGTATTAGAGTTTAGATAACCATTTCCAATCCAGTGCGCATTACATATTATAAAGTTATTAAATAATGGTTGTGTCCCATGTGTTTGCTACAATTTAAAAAAGTCAGGAGTTGAAAAGAATCAACAACCCTCCCTTAACATGTTTTGCCATTTTACATTCTGGCTTTTTCAAAAGGTGACGCGTGCCGGCGTCTGCAGGTGTATATCCCCTTAGCTCCACCCATACTTCAATCTAGATCCAATCCAAACCATCCTTGGTTTGATTGACATTTGAGTACAATTAAGGACTTAGTCATGAATTGGAGACCTATCAAAAGTAGTTATTTATTGACACAGAGTAACTTATAATGATCTTGAAATGATGAATGTTACAAGGTACTACTTGCTGGGCTTTAACTGAAACAATTGATATAGTTTAATTTCCCATTATTTGTATTTATTTGACGCGACAATAAGCACGCCTTTATGATTCTTTGTGTTTGGCACTAAGGTTGAATAATTTTGCATGCTTTTTATTACTATATTTTTCTATCGTGCGTTTGGATTTTAGTTGATATATCTGTCCCACAAAGGTTTTTATATCTACAGTATTTATTTTATGTATGATGTTATGCCGTTAAGAATATTATATGCAGCCCTATAATGGAAGCTTTTCATCTACTTAGTGGGCATTCCCTTCTTATAGATTTGATTTACATCATATAATTGAACCATAGGTGCATTTCATCAATGAATTGGATGTTATTCTTGATTTTGATTATATCTAAAATTACTTTATTTAAATAGTCTTCCATTAGTTTGATTACTTCCTTCACATAAGTTTAACAAAGGAAGAAATGTATTCCCCATTAATATCCTACATGGGGGTTGTCGTTTTGCAAGAGTGTGGTTAGTGAATTTCATGGAAACGGTGGCGAAGAGGGTGTATGTAACTTGGCTGTGCTTATGAAAAATATTGTTCTTTAGAATTTATTGTATTAATATTACTGGTGTTAGGAGTGAGACCTTATTGTCTCATTTACACCAGGTGATACAATATTTATTCTTATTATAAGTGACGTGAAATATGTGCACAAGGAACCATAAAACAGTAATATCTATTTTTACATTCATTTTATTATGTATAAGTGTAGGTGATTGATATTAAAAACAATATATATAAAGAATAATGTGTAACTATTTAGGGTTTATGTGGAATATCATTATTATTCTATAAAGTGATAAAAATAAGTGAAATTATTCATTTCAATGAGACAATATTGGTAATTCTAATTATTTAATTGGTGTGTTCACTACTTACCTATGTGTGGGGGTGTGAGTAGAGGGGTTGTGTCAGTGGAAACCTAGGTGAAGAAAAAACAACAAACAACAAAATAGGAATTGTGCTTGGAACGCTAAAAACATAAAATACGGGAAGTGAAGGAAGGGAAGGATTTTTGACTCACATAACGTGAATAAAATATGTAAATTTGAAAGTTACTTTTCTTGATGTTGATGCTGCAAGGATTTGGAGAAGGTAGATATTATTCATAAAGTAATTATTGTATATCTGTTTAGTTTAGTAATTTTCCTAAAATCACATTAGTGGGCAATTATACGTTGTGTTTTATCCATCCCTTAATCTGGGCAATGATAAAACACAACGTATAATTGCCCACTAATGTGATTTTAGGAAAATTACTAAACTAAACAGATATACAATAATTACTTTATGAATAATATCTACCTTCTCCAAATCCTTGCAGCATCAACATCAAGAAAAGTAACTTTCAAATTTACATATTTTATTCACGTTATGTGAGTCAAAAATCCTTCCCTTCCTTCACTTCCCGTATTTTATGTTTTTAGCGTTCCAAGCACAATTCCTATTTTGTTGTTTGTTGTTTTTTCTTCACCTAGGTTTCCACTGACACAACCCCTCTACTCACACCCCCACGCATAGGTAAGTAGTGAACACACCAATGAAATAATTAGAATTACCAATATTGTCTCATTGAAATGAATAATTTCACTTATTTTTATCACTTTATAGAATAATAATGATATTCCACATAAACCCTAAATAGTTACACATTATTCTTTATATATATTGTTTTTAATAATAATCACCTACACTTATACATAATAAAATGAATGTAAAAATACATATTACTGTTTTATGGTTCCTTGTGCACATATTTCACGTCACTTATAATAAGAATAAATATTGTATCACCTGGTGTAAATGAGACAATAAGGTCTCACTCCTAACACCAGTAATATTAATACAATAAATTCTAAAGAACAATATTTTTCATAAGCACAGCCAAGTTACATACACCCTCTTCGTCACCGTTTCCATGAAATTCACTAACCACACTCTTGCAAAACGACAACCCCCATGTAGGATATTAATGGGGAATACATTTCTTCCTTTGTTAAACTTATGTGAAGGAAGTAATCAAACTAATGGAAGACTATTTAAATAAAGTAATTTTAGATATAATCAAAATCAAGAATAACATCTAATTCATTGATGAAATGCACCTATGGTTCAATTATATGATGTAAATCAAATCTATAAGAAGGGAATGCCCACTAAGTAGATGAAAAGCTTCCATTATAATGCTGCATATAATATTCTTAATGGCATAACATCATACATAAAATAAATACTGTAGATATAAAAACCTTTGTGGGACAGATATATCAACTAAAATCCAAACGCACGATAGTAAAATATAGTAATAAAAAGCATGCAAAATTATTCAACCTTAGTGCCAAACATAAAGAATCATAAAGGCGTGCTTATTGTCGCGTCAAATAAATATAAATAATGGCAAATTAAACTATATCAATTGTTTTATTTAAAGCCCAGCAAGTAGTACCTTCTAACATTCATCATTGCAAGATCATTATAAGTTACTCTGTGTCAATAAATAACTACTTTTGATAGGTCTCCGATTCATGACTAAGTACTTAATTGTACTCAAATGTCAATCAAACCAAGGATGGTTTGGATTGGATCTAGATTGAAGTATGGGTGGAGCTAAGGGGATAATACACCTGCAGACGCCGGCACGCTTCACCTTTTGAAAAAGCCAGAATGTAAAATGGCGAAACATGTTAAGGGAGGGTTGTTGATTCTTTTCAACTTCTGACTTTTTTTAAATTGTAGCAAACACATGGGACACAACAATTATTTAATAACTTTATAATATGTAATGCGCACTGGATTGGAAATGGTTATCTAAACTCTAATACTGAATAATATTCTTTAGTTAGAAGTAACAACGTTATCTGCAGGCACGCCAAGTGAATATAGCCCAACATAGCATTTACTTAGTGACTAGATTCAAATTTTCAAAACCGCCAGTAACTTGATTTAGGAATAAGCTGCAATAGATGTACATACCGCTGTTAACCAACTCCTTGACTAACCGTTAAAAACCTTACCAACTTTAGGATTATATTGAAATCCACTAATATCCTATGTTGACGTATACAAGAATATATATCACGGACCAAAGCTGGCTCTGACTCAGTAGCATTTTCAATGCAAGCGGTTCAGCACTGACGGTTACAAAGTGTTATGACACTAACAATCGTAAAGGGTTGCTAAATATGCTAGAAAAACAAGACTTTACACGTTGATCTTAAGTTTTAAGTTTTATAATAGAACTTTTAATACTTAAACACTGTGATAAATCACTATAACAAGGTATACAATCTATCTCAAGTCAGAATTTTGAGTAAAGTTAAAATACTGGTATATTATGATCATTTGAAACCTCAGTTAATATATCAAAGGCACATCTTAGCCTCAGGGAATAACTAATATCCTAAACATTTGAATACAATTACTGATATTAAAAGTAACATAAAGGCTGTAACTTTTACTCAATAACAACAAGTCAGGGGTGCAAAGATACAAGGAAACAAATCACACTGAGACTGAGGAAACATTATATAATATTATCAGTGTTATCTATGCAACTCAATAACCCTTTACTAAAAATATTTCAATAAATATTCAGTTATTAGCAATATAGAAAAAATATTCTAATAAATCTGGAATATTAACTCAGCAGCATATTTATTCACAATATCTGCATTTGTGATAATTTTATCCAAATAAAGGGATAGTAAGTCTCAACGAAAACTTAACTTCATTAACGCAAACACATTCACCCTATTAAAGGGACAGTACATGAGACAAAAGACCCACCACTGTAACAGTGTAAAATATCCTATCTTATAGTACATTGCAAATTTGGAATATATAAATATTAACTACTTCTTACCAGTAAAGCAACTAAGGGTATCTATAGTTTGTTATCCAACTATAATTTAGAGAACTACATATTAGTTGTTCAACATTCCAGGACAGACTATATAAGATACAAAAGGTGAATCCAAACAATCTATCAAGTATATACTATTGAATTCACCTAACTATAAACCCATAGTTTTAGCATTTATTTTGAAACAAGATCATTTTTGATTCCCTGAATACCCAAGTGTCTTATTTGTGAATGCCCATATTCTGTTTATGTTTTTAATTTCTATTTGTCCTATATTTTAAAAGTGTTGTAATAAAAGTTAAATTTTAACCTTATTTCCGAACTTCCACTCCATATCCATATGATGTTTTAACAATAACCTGGGGAGAGGGAAGTGCTAAGTAAATGCATCTTGTCTATGGTCAAAATTCTTTTTTTTACTTAAAGGGACATAATACTCATATGCTAAATCACTTGAAACTGATGCAGTATAACTGTAAAAAGCTGACAGGAAAATATCACCTGAGCATCTCTATGTAAAAAAGGAAGATATTTTACCTCACAATTTCCTCAGCTCACCAGAGTAAGTTCTGTGTAAAAAGTTATACTCAGCTGCTCCCAGCTGCAGGTAAAAATAATAAAAAAAAATGAAGAAATGAACAGCAGCCAATCAGCATCAGCAGTGCTGAGGTCATGAACTCTTACTGTGATCTCATGAGATTTGACTTAACTCTCATGAGATTTCATAGTAAGCTTCCTTTACCTGATTGGTGAAATAATATGAGAGTGCACGATGCTAGTCCCTTCAGATGTCCCAGGACAAACACACTAATATGCTGCTTAGAAATCCTTTACAATGGGAGGTGGCTACTGAGGAACTTTTGAGGTAAAATATCTTTCTTTTTTACATAGAGATGTTCAGGTGATATTTTCTAATCAGCTTTTTGCAGCTATGCTGCATCACTTTCAAGTGTTTAAACATTTGGGTATTATGGCCCTTTGAGTGCCCCAAACAGTTTAATTATGCATAAGCACTCCAGCCAATAAATAAACTTATGAATAGTAGCAACTCAACAAGGCATCCCCTCATTATTTGTGTAGTGCTGTTGCACCTCTCTGTTTTCCTTAATGTACATGTTATGAACCACTCTCTGAAATTTGAGTGCACAACCTCAATTTATATAGAAACTCAATAAAATAAGAACTAAGGGAAAATTGAGAACAGATAGTGTATTAGTATAAATACTATGGGTCCTAGTCTTAAAGGGACAGTAACCTCAATATTGCTAGGACTATATAGTCGTTATTATAGTCACCTTAAATTATCCAAATGTGTAAATACCTGACTACGAAGAAGAGGATTTTAAGATATATCCCAAAATATATATAATAAAGAGACCTCTATGATAAATATATATATATATTTCTAACATGGTTTTACATGAATGCCTGTAAATCGAGATCAATATTGAGCCCATGTTCATTTACTGTATTTAGGGTATTTAGATCATGGATCCAATAAGTTTCTCTTTGTCTCAGTGTTTTTAGTCTATTATTCAAACTGTTGGGTGCAACCCAATCTAATACCAATATTTTTAAGCAGAATTATAGTATATCCTAAAGTGACTATGTTTTCCCTTACCAACGCTAAGTTATACAGTAGCCCCGAAGCTGACCTACCCACATGATTGGTGAGGAGAACAGTAGGAGCACTTCTCAGCACATGTCGGACTTTAACATTTGCGGAGGTGGAACATATGGTGATACTGTCCCTAACTGCATATTTTAATACTGAATTTTGTACGTGCTTTTTTAGCTTTGCGCTATTGTAAGTGTTTATTAAAACTTTTACCCTTAGAGGTGCTTTGGGCACTTATGTTTTCTTCTCTATCTCTACAGAATTACCTTGGGAGGCGAACAACAGGAAACCTCCATATTCACAAAACAGCAGCCCAGTGTGAATAGCATATTGGAGGTCAAGGAGCCCCTACATCGTGGGAACTAAAACCTACATTGTGAAACCTATTAGCTATATTAATACTTGGTACACTCCAATAGATGACTGTATCCATATAATAAGGTTGGTGATCTTTGTTTTGAAATAAGTCCGGTCCGCAAGTCTCCTTTGTAAGACTATGGACACACACTATTAGAGACTTTGACTGTCTTGTTGGGATCTTATTAAATAATATGTGGATTACAGTTTAGAAATCATAAGAACCATTAACGTGTACTTCTAATATGTACTATTGATATGTACTACTAATATGTACAATTTACTCTTGTTGATTGCATGATATGGTTTTATATGCATAGGGTAGCGCAACAGTGTATATCAATACTTGGTTAGGTAATGTCAGTGACTGATCAGCTCCTCTGACCATCATTAGTGGTTCCACCATTGATAGCATGTGACTTTGGGTAGGCTCTATCATAGTGGCTGAGGCCAGCAAATTATGATGTTGCTCATCTCGTTCTTTTACCGTCACCATTTTGGGATCCTTGCTCTCTCCATGTCGGGCACCCGCTAAAGAAATTAACGGCTAGATTTAGAGTTTTGTCGGTAACGACCCGCGTAGCTAACGCTGGCTTTTTTCTGGCCGCACCTTTAAAATAACTCTGGTATTGAGAGTCCACAGAATGGCTGCGTTAGGCTCCAAAAAAGGAGCATACAGCATTTTTAATGCCACTGCAACTCTCGATACCAGAGTTGCTTACGGAAGCGGCCAGCTTCAAAAACGTGCTCGTGCACCTGCAAAAAAGACGCGTTCAGCTCCTAACGCAGCCCCATTGTTTGCTATGGGGAAACACTTCCTACGTCTGCACCTAACACTCTAACATGTACCCCGAGTCTAAACACCCCTAACCTTACACTTATTAACCCCTATTCTGCCGCCCCCGCTATCGCTGACCCCTGTATATTATTTTTAACCCCTAATCTGCCGCTCCGTAAACCGCCGCTACTTACATTATCCCTATGTACCCCTAATCTGCTGCCCCTAACACCACTGACCCCTATATTATATTTATTAACCCCTAATCTGCCCCCCACAACGTCGCCTCCACCTGCCTACACTTATTAACCCCTAATCTGACGAGCGGACCGCACCGCTATTATTATAAAGTTATTAACCCCTAATCCGCCTCACTAACCCTATAATAAATAGTATTAACCCCTAATCTGCCCTCCCTAACATCGCCGACACCTAACTTCAATTATTAACCCCTAATCTGCCGACTGGAGCTCACCGCTATTCTAATAAATGTATTAACCCCTAAAGCTAAGTCTAACCCTAACACTAACACCCCCCTAAATTAAATATAATTTTAATCTAACGAAATTAATTAACTCTTCTTAAATAAATTATTCCTATTTAAAGCTAAATACTTACCTGTAAAATAAATCCTAATATAGCTACAATATAAATTATAATTATATTATAGCTATTTTAGGATTAATATTTATTTTACAGGTAACTTTGTATTTATTTTAACCAGGTACAATAGCTATTAAATAGTTAAGAACTATTTAATAGCTAAAATAGTTAAAATAATTACAAATTTACCTGTAAAATAAATCCTAACCTAAGTTACAATTAAACCTAACACTACACTATCAATAAATAAATTAAATAAAATACCTATAATTATCTACAATTAAACCTAACACTACACTATCAATAAATAAATTAAATACAATTCCTACAAATAAATACAATGAAATAAACTAACTAAAGTACAAAAAATAAAAAAGAACTAAGTTACAAAAAATAAAAAAATATTTACAAACATTAGAAAAATATTACAACAATTTTAAACTAATTACACCTACTCTAAGCCCCCTAATAAAATAACAAAGCCCCCCAAAATAAAAAAATTCCCTACCCTATTCTAAATTACTAAAGTTCAAAGCTCTATTACCTTACCAGCCCTGAACAGGGCCCTTTGCGGGGCATGCCCCAAGAAGTTCAGCTCTTTTGCCTGTAAAAAAAACCATACAATACCCCCTCCCCCCAACATTAAAACCCACCACCCACATACCCCTAATCTAACCCAAACCCCCCTTAAATAAACCTTACACTAAGCCCCTGAAGATCTTCCTACCTTATCTTCACCATACCAGGTTCACCGATCGATCCAGAAGAGCTCCTCCGATGTCCTGATCCAAGCCCAAGCGGTGGGCTGAAGAGGTCTATGATCCGGCTGAAGTCATCATCCAAGCGGGATCTGAAGAGGTCCATGATCCAGATGAAGTCTTCATCCAAGCGGGAGCTGAAGAGGTCCATGATCCGGATGAAGTCTTCTATCAACGGCAACGGATGTACCGATCAGCCAATAGAATGCGAGCTCAATCTGATTGGCTGATCGGATCAGCCAATCGGATTGAACTTGATTCTGATTGGCTGATTCCATCAGCCAATCAGAATATTCCTACCTTAATTCCGATTGGCTGATAGAATCCTATCAGCCAATCGGAATTCGAGGGACGCCATCTTGGATGACGTCATTTAAAGGAACCGTAATTCGCAAGAAGGCGTCGGGAGAAGAGGATGTTCTGCGTCGGATGGAAGATGATGGCTCCCGAAGAAAGAAGATTGAAGATGCCGTTGATAGAAGACTTCATCCGGATCATGGACCTCTTCAGCTCCCTCTTGGATGAAGACTTCATCCGGATCATGGACCTCTTCAGCTCCCGCTTGGATGATGAATTCAGCCGGATCATGGACCTCTTCAGCCCCCCGCTTGGGCTTGGATCAGGATATCGGAGGAGCTCTTCTGGATCGATCGGTGAACCTGGTATGGTGAAGATAAGGTAGGAAGATCTTCAGGGGCTTAGTGTTAGGTTTATTTAAAGGGGGTTTGGGTTAGATTAGGGGTATGTGGGTGGTGGGTTGTAATGTTGGGGGGGGGTATTGTATGTTTTTTTTTACAGGCAAAAGAGCTGAACTTCTTGGGGCATGCCCCGCAAAGGGCCCTGTTCAGGGCTGGTAAGGTAAAAGAGCTTTGAACTTTAGTAATTTAGAATAGGGTAGGGCATTTTTTTATTTTGGGGGGCTTTGTTATTTTATTAGGGGGCTTAGAGTAGGTGTAATTAGTTTAAAATTGTTGTAATATTTTTCTAATGTTTGTAAATATTTTTTTATTTTTTGTAACTTAGTTCTTTTTTATTTTTTGTACTTTAGTTAGTTTATTTCATTGTATTTATTTGTAGGAATTGTATTTAATTTATTTATTGATAGTGTAGTGTTAGGTTTAATTGTAGATAATTATAGGTATTTTATTTAATTTATTTATTGATAGTGTAGTGTTAGGTTTAATTGTAACTTAGGTTAGGATTTATTTTACAGGTAAATTTGTAATTATTTTAACTATTTTAGCTATTAAATAGTTCTTAACTATTTAATAGCTATTGTACCTGGTTAAAATAAATACAAAGTTACCTGTAAAATAAATATTAATCCTAAAATAGCTATAATATAATTATAATTTATATTGTAGCTATATTAGGATTTATTTTACAGGTAAGTATTTAGATTTAAATAGGAATAATTTATTTAAGAAGAGTTAATTAATTTCGTTAGATTAAAATTATATTTAATTTAGGGGGGTGTTAGTGTTAGGGTTAGACTTAGCTTTAGGGGTTAATACATTTATTAGAATAGCGGTGAGCTCCAGTCGGCAGATTAGGGGTTAATAATTGAAGTTAGGTGTCGGCGATGTTAGGGAGGGCAGATTAGGGGTTAATACTATTTATTATAGGGTTATTGAGGCGGGAGTGAGGCGGATTAGGGGTTAATAACTTTATTATAGTAGCGGTGCGGTCCGCTCGGCAGATTAGGGGTTAATAAGTGTAGGCAGGTGGAGGCGACGTTGAGGGGGGCAGATTTGGGGTTAATAAATATAATATAGGGGTCGGCGGTGTTAGGGGCAGCAGATTAGGGGTACATAAGTATAACGTAGGTGGCGGACGGCAGATTAGGGGTTAAAAAATGTAATCGAGTGGCGGCGATGTGGGGGGGGGGGCTCGGTTTAGGGGTACATAGGTAGTTTATGGGTGTTAGTGTACTTTAGAGTACAGTAGTTAAGAGCTTTATGAACCGGCGTTAGCCCAGAAAGCTCTTAACTACTGACTTTTTTCTGTGGCTGGAGTTTTGTCGTTAGAATTCTAACGCTCACTTCAGCCACGACTCTAAATACCGGAGTTAGAAAGATCCCATTGAAAAGATAGGATAAGCAATTGACGTAAGGGGATCTGCGGTATGGAAAAGTTGTGGCTGAAAAGTGAGCGTTAGACCCTTTTTTGAATGACTCCAAATACCGGCGGTAGCCTAAAACCAGCGTTAGGAGCCTCTAACGCTGGTTTTCACGGCTACCGCCAAACTCCAAATCTAGGCCTTAGTGAGTAAAATTTCTGTGTCTTTTTTAATAAAGTGTCAGTAAACATTAAAAATAATGTTATATAATTCTGCACATAGTGCAGAATTATATAACATTATATTAGCGCAAACGTTTTAAAACAAAATTTCCCCTTTGAATTTAAAAAAAAAACTGCTGTTTTACAGACCCGCTCTCTGTGATCTTCTGAGCAGGTCTGTTTTTTTCAAACAGAGCATCGGGCCAGCTGTATAGTCACAGCCCGGCCCGACCGCGCCATAGCACTAAGTGCAGCTCGCTCCTGCTCTGTCTGACAGCAGAAGCGAGCTGCACTTAGTCTTCTAATTTTACGTCTGATCATGGCTGCCATCCAAACAAGCCCCCTAGTTAATTTATTTTGTACTGAATACTAACTGCATCGCTGTTTCTCAAAATAGTATTTACAGATTTATAGACGTACTGAACCCTCTCTCTCTTCTGATTGGTAAATCAAATGAACTATTTAGAAAGAAGAGTCGATTTTGTCAGTGACCTGCTATGAGCAAAACATTGTCTTGTATGCATGTGCAACCCTGTGCTAAATGGCTGATGTACACTATGTGCAATCAACATTACTTTAATATTTAATTATAACGGAAATGTATCTGATCCTAAACCATTAAACAAAGTGATTGTTTAAATAAGAACACAAGTATATGTACATCTGGCCACAGCAAAGGAAAGTGAGAACATAAATTCCACAAATATTTTTAAGTGGTGTATCCTTTAACTTTTTCTTTATTTGCAAACCTGGTCAATTGTGCTAACAAAATGGCAGTGTTGAATGTTTTTGAAACATTTATTTTGCATTAGAGATCTTTTGACTTGGAATGCTTAAAAGGACAGTCTACACCATAATTTGTATTATTTATAAAGATAGATAATCCCTTTATTACCCATTACCCAGTTTTGCATAACCAACACTGTTATATTAATACACTTTTTATCTCTATGATTACCTTGTATCTTAGCCTCTGCAGACTGCCCTCTTATTTCAGTTCTTTTGACACACTTGCATTTTAGTTAATCAGTGCTGACTCCTAGGTGACTCCCTGGGTGTGAGCACAATATTATCTATAAGGCACACATGAACTAACACCCTCTAGTTGTGGAGAAAAAAAAAAGTCAAAATGCATTCAGATAAGAGGCAGCCTTCAAGGGCTAAGAAATTAGCATATGAGCCTACCTAGGTTTAGCTTTAACCTAAGAATACCAAGAGAACAAGACAAATTTGATGATAAAAGTAAATTGGAAAGTTGATTAAAATGACATGCCCTATTTGAATTATAAAAGTTTATTTTTGACTAGACAGCCCCTTTAATTGTTTATTTGTACTCAATAATATATATATATTGACCCAGTCAGTAATAACATGTCATCTAATCAGATATTTCCTTTGTGGAAAAAAACCCAACAACTATAAATAGTAGTCCAAAAAAAGAATGGCCTAGCGATAGGAAATGCCATGATGTTAAACCAGGACAAACATAAGACAAAACAACACAGCTGATAAACAGTTATACAAGGCTAAATATTAGGTTACAAATTACAAGAGTTTCTAATACTTTGGGTTCTCTGATATCAATATGTACAGGTTCAAGATAGATATGGTCAAAAAATATATGTATCAAGAGAATGGGGCAGATTTATCAACCCTCTACCCATCATGATCTGTTCAGCAGATCATGTCCGACAGACATTGCTGAATGCGGAGAGCAATACCCTCTCAGCCTGGGGTGTCAATTGACCCGATCGTATTCGATCGAGTGGATTTCCTGCAATGTCTGTCCGCCTCCTCAGAGCAGACGGACAGGTTATCGAGCAGTGTTCTTTAGACCGCTGATCATAACTGGTGTTTCTGGCGAGCCAACACGGGCCTTTAAGCTCCATACAGAGCTTAATAAATAGGCTCCAATGTGTTAGTTGTTTTATACAATATACAGAGGCATGATGTGGTCCAAAATCCCAACTGTATCTATTCACAAAGCTGTTCTTGGTTACTTTGTTGCTGGCAAAAAAAAACTCATTGCTGGGAGTCTCAACGTAAAAACTGATCCAGAAGGATGTGTGACTGGTCAACTTTTACAAATATGTCATATAGGTCACTGTGTTTCTGACCCTAAACATTTAATGACTGTCTAAAGTAACCTGTCATTTTTATTTTTTTTTAATTTTGGGGATTGTGGTTTGGTGTTGTAGGATTGTTATACGGCAGATTGATAGAGGAATAAAGCATTTAGAGTTAATTAAAGGATCAAGACTGCAGTTAAGGTTAATTGTAGTTTGGAGATCCAGTAAATTCTGATAAAGGTTAATTGTGGTGAAGTTGTTAACTTAGTGAGGAAGATATCTTCTTTTTGATGCTTGTTAAATTTGGTCTGCCTAAAACTGTTGTAGAGCAGCTAAAGTTTGCTACACAAAATTAAAGGAACATAAAACAGTATGAACTAACATAAGTTTCTAAATATATAATGCAGCCAAAGCTTACTTGCAAAGCAGTTTCTGTTTTAACCCTCAATAACCCCTTTTAATACAGGCATAGTTTTGTTTGCAGCAAGTTCCCCCTGGGCATTTCCATATATGGAAGTGCTATCCAGGCCATAGCTTCAGCAGAATGCACCCGTGCACGGTAGTGGGCACAATCACGTCACCAGACTAAAGCAGTGCACAGTATAATGCTGAAGCTATTAGAAAGCATGTGGTATTATCCCCATGTAAATGACCAAGCCACTTGGCAATAAACAATAGCAGTACTTATATATTTTAAATCATTCTGTATTAGATATAACAGAGTTTTGTTTTTTGACAAAATTGATGTTCCTTTACTGAAACCAACTTTTTCTGTTGTAGTTGTACGTAACACCCAATAAGCAGAAGAGTCCCAGGACTCACTTATACATAATACTATACTTCCTTCTTTTTTTTAAAATTAGCTATACAAATAAATAATAATAATAATATAAAGGACTATTTCGCACTGAATACATATTTTCACACTTTCCCAGGATCATAATTACAAAAAGAATTCTGCCTTGCAAAAAATGGAACAGAAGCAAAGGATAAATATAATAGGAGAAACACCAGTATGAACCTTTGGGCTTAACACTCTGCAATTTAGAGCTGTAAACCCCAATAAGCATTTGAGTAATGTGCAGGTCTCTTAGTAATCCATGGATCCTGGTTTATAATCAATAATCCTCATTTTAAGTCAATTTATTTACTTTAGAACAAAAGCTGCTTTACAGTTTTTTTTACATATTCTAATTATCTTCTATCATCAAATCAGTTTAATTTATTGGTATTCTTTGTTGAAAAGCATACCTAGGTAGGTAGCTTGCATGTAACTGGAGCACTATAGGACAGCAAATTGTAAAAAGTTGCAAATGTATAACATTGTTAAAAGTATTTGTAAAATTGCTTACTCTATAATGTTTCAGACAGGTGTACACTACATAACTAGTTATACTCTTCAGTACCAAGCAAATTTTATAATAGAGGTTAATTGGAAAAAAAAATGATGATGATGTATCTGAATCATGAAATAAATACGTTGGGCCAGATTATGAGTGGAGAGCAAAATTGTACTTTCGCAAACATGATATTTGTGCTCCACTCGTAATGCCAGCGCAAGCAAATGTGCTGGTATTTGAAGTGGAGCGCAATGCAAACAAAACCTCACTTTCGCATTGCATGGAAGTTCTGCGCTCATAAGAGCGCTCTTCCAAAGGCTCCAATGGGAGCCTCTATCTCATGCCAATAGTCACGACAGAGAACTTAGCGCAGCGAAAGGGGTAAGTCATGCAGAGATGGGCAGTAAAGTTTAAATATATATGTATATGAATATATACATATATATTTATGTGTTTATATGTGTATATACACATATTAACACATACATATATATATATATGTATATAAGCATATACATTTATATGTATAGTTTTAACACAGTCCCCATAGACCGTAATGTAATGGCACTTTTCAGTGTCAGTTTCTTTCTAACACCCCACATCCTGACCACTGGTTAATTTTCTGAGCACAAATTGCTACCGTGAGCTCGCGGTAGCATTAACCAGCCACATGTAATGGCTGGTTATTTAACGTGGGCATGTTACAATAGCGCTCCACTTGTAATCTAGCCCTTTGTGTTTTTATGTGTCTTTAAACTGGTTTGCAATAATTAACGTGTATTATTTGTCTAAATACATTTTTATTCAATATCGAATACACTAGGTAATATAACATTGCAGATGCGCTTAATAATGCAAAGTAATGCTAACTTCTTTAGATAATTATTTGTAAGAGATGTTAAAATGCTAAATAAATAAAGATGGCATCTGTTTACTTTTTCATTCTTTTAATTTAGTATCAAGTATCCATGTAAACTAAGCTATCACTGAAAAATTAATGAAACATATATTATTGAACAAAAATGAATTAAATATCGAACTCCAAGATACAAAACTATCACCTAGATTACGAGTTTTGCAGTAACAGGGGTGCGGTGTTAACAAGCAGTTTTCCCTCACCACTCACCTGCAGACAACGCCCAGCGTTCAGCTTCTAACGCAGTCCCATTGATTCCTATGGGAAAATACTTTTTATGTCTACACCTAACACCCTAACATGAACCCCGAGTCTAAACACCCCTAATCTTACACTTATTAACCCATAATCTGCCCTGACATCGCCGACACCTGCATTTTATTATTAACCCCTAATCTGTCGCTCCGGAAACCGCCGCCACATACATTATACTTATGAACCCCTAATCTGCCGCCCCCAACATCGCCGCCATCTACCTACAATTATTAACCCCTAATCTGCCGCAGCCAAAGTTGCTGCCACTATAATAAAGTTATTAACCCCTAAATCTAAGTATAACCCTAACACCCCCCTAACTTAAATATAATTTAAAAACATCTAAATAAAATACTATTATTAAATAAATTATTCATATTTAAAACTAAATACTTACCTATAAAATAAACCATAAGCTAGCTACAATATAACTAATAGTTACATTGTATCTAGCTTAGGTTTATTTTTATTTTACAGGCAACTTTGTATTTATTTTAACTAGGTACAATAGTTATTAAATAGTTATTAACTATTTAATAACTTCCTAGTTAAAATAAATAAAAATTTACCTGTAAAATAATCCCTAACCTAAATTACAATTACACCTAACACTACACTATAACTAAATTAATTACCTAAACTAACTACAATTAATATTACATTAAATAAACTAAAGTATGGGAAAAAAACACTAAATTACAGAAAATAATAAAATAATTACAAGAATTTTAAACTAATTACACCTAATCTAATCTCCCTAATAAAATAAAAAAGCCCCCCAAAATAATAAAAAGCCCTACCCTATACAAAATTACAAATAGCCCTTAAAAGGGCCTTTTGCTGGGCATTGCCCCAAAGTAATCAGTTTTTTACCTGTAAAAAAAAATACAATACCCCCCAACATTAAAACCCACCACCCACACACCCAACCCTACTCTAAAACCCACCCAATCCCCCCTTAATAAAACCTAACACTAACCCCTTGAAGATCCCCCTACCTTGAGACATCTTCACCCAGCTGGGCAGAAGTAATACTCCAGATGGGCAGAAGTCTTCATCCGACCCGGGCAGAAGAGGACCTCCAAATGGGCAGAAGTCTTCATCCAGGCAGCATCTTCTATCTTCATCCATCTGGAGTGGAGCGGGTCCATCTTCAAGACATCCGGCATGGAGCATCCTCTTCCATCCGACGACTAACACCAAATGACGGTACCTTTAAGTGACGTCATCCAAGATGGCGTCCCTTCAATTCCGATTGGCTGATAGAATTCTATCAGCCAATCGGAATTAAGGTAGAAAAAATACTATTGGCTTATCCAATCAGCCAATAGGATTGAGCTGGCATTCTATTGGCTGTTCCAATCAGCCAATAGAATGCAAGTTCAATCCTATTGGCTGATTGGATCAGCCAATAGGATTGAACTTCAATCCTATTGGCTGATTGCATCAGCCAATAGGATTTTTTCTACCTTAATTCCGATTGTCTGATAGAATTCTATCAGCCAATCGGAATTGAAGGGACGCTTAATAACTATTTAATAACTATTGTACCTAGTTAAAATAAATACAAACTTGCCTGTAAAATAAAAATAAATCCTAAAATGGCTATAATGAAACTATTAGTTATATTGTAGCTATTTTAGGGTTTATTTTATAGGTAAGTATTTAGTTTTAAATAGAAATAATTTATTTAATTGTAGTAATTTAATTTCAATTTATTTAAATTATATTTAAGTTAGGGGGGTGTTAGGGTTAGACTTAGTTTTTGGGGTTAATAAATTTAATATAGTTGCGGCGACGTTGGGGGCGGCAGATTAGGGGTTAATAAATGTAGGTAGGTGTCGGCGATGTTAGGGACGGCAGATTAGGGGTTACTAAAATGTAACTAATGTTTGCGAGGCGGGAGAGCGGCGGTTTAGGGGTTAATATATTTATTGAAGTGGCGACAATGTCCGGTCGGCAGATTAGGGGTTAAAATATTTATTGTTTGCGATGTGGGGGGGTGTACTTTTATTATCACTTTAGTTAAGAGTTTTATGTTACGGCGTTAGCCCATAAAACTCTTAACTACTGACTTTTAAATGCGGTATCAGTCTTGGCAGGAGAGGCTGTACCATTCACTTTTTCTAAGACTCGTAATACCGTCGTTAGGCAGATCCCATTAAAAAGATAGGATACGCAATTGACGTAAGTGGATTTGTGGTATGCTCGAGTCGCGGAAAAAAAGTGAGCGGTACACCTGTACCTGCCAGACTCGTAATACCAGTGGGCGTTAAAAAGCAGCGTTGGGACCTCTCAACGCTGCTTTTTAAGGCTAACGCAAGACTCATAATCTAGTAGTATATTACTTAACATAAAGTAAATATAAAAGTCTAAGGGATTTGTTTTATTTTGAAACAATATAGTCAGCATTGTACATTGAGCTCCAGCAGTTGTAAAATATATATATATACACACAAAAACAGACCATCACATTGATCAATATGTTAGTCATCGTGTGCGGTGTTCTGCATTATTGCTATACTGTTGTAGGTTAAAGTAC
The DNA here is from genome assembly GCF_027579735.1 of Bombina bombina. Taxonomy (NCBI): domain Eukaryota; kingdom Metazoa; phylum Chordata; class Amphibia; order Anura; family Bombinatoridae; genus Bombina; species Bombina bombina. The sequence goes on from NC_069501.1 coordinate 162,779,892, forward strand.
TGTGGCCTTTACTGCTCAAGCCGCTGGAGTAGACTACAAAAGATTTAATTATTTATGATAGTCCTCAAGAATTCATGATTGTTCCAGGTATATGGCAAAAGTGCCATAGTGCAAGTGACAAGGCTAACAAAAGGAAGCAGAAACAGAAATTAGACATAAGAAATTTTAAAAGTAACAATGCACAGATTCAAAAGCAAACTGAGTCTCTTGCACAAATGCAGAAGCCAAGTTTGTAAGGCAGTTCTGTTCTATTGTCAAAGTCTATATTTTTATGTTTCAATTCACATCAACAAACATGACATTCTATACAAGTCAATATGCGATTTTACCTCATTACACATCTGCAGTATCCATCATAGTGATATGTGAGCAGGCATAAATTGGCTGTCCCTTGAGTTTATGCACAAGCTACATTTCACCTGTCTAAATACAAAATGCTTTTGGGATATATTGACCAGTGACTCAAACAAGCTATTTATTACCATTTTACTCAGAGCAGACAATATAAAATGTATTTTAGAAGACTGTATGTTACCATTCTTTATATGTGAAGCACTAACAAAAAAAAGCAATGCAAAAGAGTACATTGAATAAATACATTTCCATAAAACAAATTGATGCACCAAACGCAGACAAAGCAGATTACTCTGATAGATGAGGTTTTCACTTTAATGGTTAAAAAGGTGTGCAAATACAAAGCAGCCACTGCATACAAATAGTTAAAACGTGCTATAACTATTAGGGTGACATATTAATTAATCAAAATGAGGTTATATTTGGATATATGGGCTGTTTTTTTCTTCATCTAAGCAAAATTTAAAATTAGTCACTAAAGCATAGAAACATATGGCTAGATTACGAGTTGTGCGTTTGGCTGAAAAAGCAGCGTTAACAGGTCCTAACGCTGCTTTTTCACTACCGCTGCTATTATGAGTCTTGCAGGTTTAGGGACACCGCACACTTCTTTGGCCTTACCTCAAAATGACTTACGTAAACTTCGTAAACCCTTTTTTCTATGGGACTTCCATAGCGCTGGTATTACGAGTCTGTCCTGGGAGGCCAAAAAGTGAGCGGTACACCATCTACCTCCAAGATCCCTAAAGCATTTTAAAGTCAGTAGTTAAGAGTTTTATGGTACAACGCCGTAGCATAAAACTCATAACTAAAGTGCTAAAAAGTACACTAACACCCATAAACTACCTATTAACCCCTAAACCGAGGCCCTCCCGCATCACAAACACTATAATAACATTTTTAACCCCTAATCTGCCGCTCCAGACATCGCCGCCACTAGAATAAACATATTAACCCCTAAACCGCCACACTCCCGCCTCGCAAACACTAGTTAATTATTATTAACCCCTAATCTGCCACCCCTAACATCGCCGCCACATACATTATTCTTATTAACCCCTAATCTTCCGCTCCGGACAGCCGCCACCACCTACATTATACTTATTAACCGCTAATCTGCTGCCCCCAACATTGCCGACACCTACATTATATTTATTAATCCCTAATCTGCCGCCCCCAATGTCGCCGCAACCTATCTACACTTATTAACCCCTAATCTGCCGCCCCCAACGTCGCCGCCACTATAACATATTAACCCCTGAACCGCCGCAATCCTGCCTCACAAACACTATTGAAATATTATTAACCCCTAATCTGCCATCCCTAACATCACCGCCACCTACCTAAATGTATTAACCCCTAATCTGCTGCCCCCAACGTCGCCGCCACTATACTAAATGTATTAACCCCTAAACCTAAGTCTAACCCTAACGCTAACACCCCCTAACTTAAATATAATTACAATAAATCTAAAAAAATATTAATATTATTACCTAAATAATTCCTATTTAAAACTAAATACTTACCTATAAAATAAACCCTAAGCTAGCTATAATATAACTAATAGTTACATTGTAGCTAGCTTAGGGTTTATTTTTATTTTACAGGCAAGTTTGTATTTATTTTAACTAGGTAGAATAGTTACTAAATAGTTATTAACTATTTAATAACTACCTAGCTAAAATAAATACAAAAGTACCTGTAAAATAAAACCTAACCTAAGTTACACTAACACCTAACACTACACTACAATTAAATAAATTAACTAAATTAAAAACAATTAAATAAATTAAATTAGCTAAATAGCAAAAAACCCACTAAATTACAGAAAATAAAAAATAAATTACAGATCTTTAAACTAATTACACCTAATCTAATAGCACTATCAAAATAAAAAAGCCCCCCCCAAAATAAAAAAACCCTCTAGCCTAAACTAAACTATCAATAGCCTTTAAAAGGGCCTTTTGCGGGGCATTGCCCAATGTAATCAGCCCTTTTACCTGTAAAAAAATACAAACAACCCCCCCCCCAAAGTAAAACCCACCACCCACACAACCAACCCCCCAAATAAAATACTAATTAAAAAATCCTAAGCTCCCCATTGCCCTGAAAAGGGCATTTGGATGGGCATTGCCCTTTAAAGGGCATTTAGCTCTATTGCAGCCCAAATCCCTAACCTAAAAAATAAACCCACCCAATACACTCTTAAAAAAACCTAACACTAACCCCCTGAAGATCGACTTACAGTTCTGAAGACCGGACATCCATCCTCAAGGAAGCGGCAGAAGTCTTCATCCAACCGGACCAAAGTCCTCAACGAAGCTGGAAGAAGTCTTCATCCAAGCTGGGTGAAGTGGTCCTCCAGACGGGCAGAAGTCTTCCAGATGGCATCTTCTATCTTCATCCATCCGGCACGGATTCTATCTTCATCCATCCGGCACAGAGCGGGTCCATCTTCAAGACATCCGACGCAGAGCATCCTATTCATCCGGAGCCATCTTACTGAATGACGGTTCCTTTAAATGACGTCATCCAAGATGGCGTCCCTTAGATTCCGATTGACTGATAGAATTCTATCAGCCAATCAGAATTAAGGCAGAAAAAAGAAGTTCAATCCTATTGGCTGATCCAATAAGCCACTAGGATTGAGCTCGCATTCTATTGGCTGATTGGGGAAAATCGTGCATGAGCACGTACGACCAGCTCATCGTTGACTTAAGCAGCGCTGGTATTGGAGTGCGGTAAGGAGCATTTTTAACGCCGGTTTTGTAAAAACCTGTAATACCTGCGCTGTAGATAAGTGAGCGGTAAGAAAAAACTGCTCGTTAGCACCGCATAGCCTCTAACGCAAAACTCGTAATCTGGCCGATAGATTGTGAATGGAGATAACCAATTGGCCAATCAAGTTTTCTCATATAAGTGAAAATCTAAATTCACATAAGGATAGAATGACTTATTTCCTAATATTCCACATAAGGCATTTCAATTGATAGACATGCACTTCTTATACATTTCAATATCAATATAACTTTCATGAAGAAAATATATCAGTAACTTTAGCTAGTTCTTTTGCATAAGCATGTTAGACTTTATGAAGCCCAACTTTTCTCTTTCAAATTTTCTCTTTCTTGATTCAGGCAGAACATGCAATTTTAAACATCTTTCCAATTTAGTTCTGTTATCTAATTTGTTTTGTTCTCTTGGTATCTTTTGTTGAAAATCATACCTAGATAGGCCCAGGAGATTATAGCCAGCTACTGACTGGTGATTGCACTTGCATGCCCATATTCATTGGCTTACCAATGTGCTCAGCTTGCTTCCAGTTGCACATTTTCTTCTTCTATAAAGGATACCAAGAGAATGAAGCAAACATTGATAACAGAAGTAAAGGGGAAAGTTGTTTAAATCTATGGTATATCTTAATCTTGAAAGAGAAGTTTTGGGTTTCACTTCCCTTTAATATTATTTTTCTTTACATATTAAATTATATTTTGTTTATATATATATTTATGCTGAATATATTTTAAGTAGGTTCACATTTTATGGCACAATGATTTTATAGGACACATAATAGTATAGTTATTTCTTTATGATAGCACAAAAATAGAGCATAATGGAAAATTAATGTAATAGTATTGCAATGCGTGTCACTCTTATCTGCCAGCAGCTCTCTTTAAACTTCTAACATTGCTGTCTGACAACCTGTAATTGGAGTAAAGTACAGTCACAGAACGATAGAGCGTACGTCTATTCACACAAATTTAGCATTAATATATTTACAGTCCGGAGAAATGAAATCTTCTTTAAAATGTTAAATTGCTGTTGGAGGCTTAGTGCAACTATGCAAGCAATACAAATATCTGATCTATGCATTGCATCTACAATACTCTAAAAAAAAGTATTTTTTATTTTGTCATTTTTTATTTTACTTACAGCATCAGAGGTGCCACAGAATATTTATTTTATATATTGTGTGCACCTCTTGCTAAACTGTGCACACAATTTACTAAATTGTGTACATGATTCACTAAATCGTACGCTCAATTTAGTACATTGTGCACATAATTTAATGCCCGTAGATCGTGCTCATAATTTAGTAAACCATGCGCACATTTTATTGAATCGTGTGCATGATTTATTAAAACAAATATTCTGTGGCACCCCTAAGGCTCCATACAGCCCCATTAATGTCCAACTACAGTCCTGTTAAAGGGACACTGAACCCAAATTTTTTTCTTTCTTGATTCAGATAGAGCATGACATTTTAAGCAACTTTCTAATTTACTCCTATTGTCAAATTTGTTTCATTCTCTTGGTATCTTTATTTGAAATGCAAGAATGTAAGTTTAGATGCCAGCCCATTTTTGATGAACAACTTGGGTTGTTCTTGCTGATTGGTGGATAAATTCATCTACCAATAGAAAAGTGCTGTCCATACTCCTGAACCAAAAAAAGGCTAGATGCCTTCTTATCTAAATAAAGATAGCAAGAGAACGAAGAAAAATTGATCATAGGAGTAAATTAGAAAGTTGCTTAAAATGTCATGCACTATCTGAATCACGAAAGAAAAAATATGGGTTCATTGTCCCTTTAAGTTGATAAAATTAAACTGTGGAGTGGGTTACCTGAGTGAGGTGTAACTGCATAATTTCTTTTTGAGATTCATTCACATAAAAACAGTTTTACAAAAAGCGATTATATTTTAGGAGTAGTTGAATTTAGTATAGTCTAGGACAAAGTGGGAGGATCGTGGGCTCCTGCACAAAATAGCACATCATAGCGACAGTCATATATTTACAATGGCTACAATAAGTAATAGCCTTCACTAGTACTTTGTTGCTGCTACTGTATTTGAGCAGGTGTATTATGCAGCAAATAAAATGATAAATATAAGAAGGTCATATTCTATTCTGCTCCAAAGGGCAGACTGGGGCCACATGGGTTATGGGCTGCCAGTTACCCACCTCTGTTCCATATGTGAAATAATTTCATCTGTTTGTCACTAGGATTGACAAAAAAGAAACGAGAACTTCAATTTAGTACATCTATCCCCCAAATTATATTCAGTGGACTTAAAAAAAGCATAGGGCACTAGACATTCCAGGACAAACAGTTAAAGGGACAGTATGCACTCATTTTCATATAACTGCATGTAATAGACACTACTATAAAGAATAAGATGCACAGATACTGATATAAAAATCCTGTATAAAACTGTTTAAAAACATACTTAGAAGCTCTTAGTTTAGCTCTGCTGAAAAGGTAGCTGGAACGCCCACTGCAAGTGGGAAATTAGACACTCCCCCCCTCCCCCTTCTTTTGCATATGAAAAGACCCTTTACACAAACAGGAGCAAGCTGGAGAAGGTAGCTGACGGTATTCACATAAAACTTGGTTAGGAGTCTTGGTTAGGAGTCTGAAAATCAGAGCAATTTTATTTAAAAATAAGCAAAACTATACTTTTAAGAAAGAAAAAATTAGTGTATAATGGCCCTTTAATAAAATATACAAATGCTATATGGCACAGAAATAAATAGCAACATGGATTTCCTATATAAATGGCTAGATTACAAGTGGAGCGCTAATTTATTGCCCGTTTTACGGCATGCAATAAATAACCAGCCATTACAAGTGGCTGGTTATTGCTACCACGAGCAATTAGCGCTCAGAAAATTAAACAGAGGTCAGACCTCTGGTTAAAAGGACACTGTACCCAAAAAATTTCTTTCCTGATTCAGATAGAGCATGCAATTTTAAGCAACTTTCTAATTTACTCCTATTATCAAATGTTCTTTATTCTCTTGGTATCTTTATTTGAAATGCAAGAATGTAAGTTTAGATGCCGGCCCATTTTTGGTGAACAACCTAGGTTGTCCTTGCTGATTGGTGGATAAATTCATCCACCAATCAAAAACTGCTGTCCAGAGTTCTGAACCAAGAAAAAAGCTTAGATGCCTTCTTTTTCATATAAAGATAGCAAGAGAACAAAGAAAAATTGATAGTAGGAATAAATTGGAAAGTTGCTTAAAATTGCATGCTCTATCTGAATCACAAAAGAAAATTTTTGGGTACAGTGTCCCTTTAATTTATAAAATATCCCCCAATTGCCCCCAAAAGTGTTAGAAAAAAACGGGTCTGAAAAAGTGCGGCCTATGGGAAACTATGTTTTCCCTGTTAATATATATGTACAGTATATGCTTATATACATAGGAAAAAAAACAGCACTGAAAAGTGCCTTTACATTGCGGTCTATGGGGAACTGTGTGTTCCCAGTAAATATATATGTATATGCTTATATACATATATATTTATGTGTTAATATGTGTATATACACATACAAACAAATATATATGTATATTTTCATATATATATATATATTAAAATCTGCTGGCCATCGCTGTGTGACTTACCCCCTTCTCTGCGCTAGGTTCTCATGCTGTATCTGGCAGCATGAGAAAGAATCTCCCATTGTAGTCTATGGAATGCACGCTCCCATGAGCGCTAAGCTTCAGTGCAATGCAAACGCAAGGTCACGTTCGCATTGTACCTAACTTGTGATACAGTAAACATTTGCGTGCGCTGGTAAAAGAACGCAAATATCGCCCTCTTAAAAGTGGTATTTTGCACTCCACTTGTAATCTGGCCCTAAATCTTTATAATGTGCATCTTAACTATGAAATACATTTGTAAATACATTTTCAGTGTTGTTTCCCCTCCCCAATGCTCTGTAAGTGTCCACGGTCCCACCCACAGTGACCCCACCATGGCATATGTCACAGTTTTTAGTCCAGCTCCACCCAGGAAATCCCACACCCCAGTTGATCCCACCGACAACGTAACTAGCCTTGTCCATTTCATACCTGCAGACTCAACCCTCATTTTCTTGGTATCCGTTCTTGAAGGAGCAAGCCACTAATCGGCAGCTAGCTCCCAGTAGTGCATTGCTGCTCTTGAGCCTACCTGGGTACACTTTTCAACAAAAGGAAACCAAGAGAATAAAGTAAATGAGATACTAGAAGTAAATTGGAAAGTTGTTTAAAATTGCATGTTCTAGCTGAATCATGAAAGTTTAATATTGATATTATTGTCTCTTATATATAAAATACATATAGGATCCGATTTATCATACAGCGAGTGGTCATGATCCGCTGTAGCAGATCATGTCCGCCGCACATCGATAAATACCACTAGCAGGGGGTGTCAATAAACCCAATCATATCTGATCGGGCTGATTGCTGTCTTCAGACCGCTACTTCTTAACTCCAGTTTCCGGCGAGCCTGAATGCTTGCTCGGAAAAAGGTGCATACGGGGCATGATAAATCTGCCTCATAGTGTCTACAGCATCTGATAGATAAAAATGAATAATTCTATTTCACATGGGTTGGTCTCCTTCACTACCAAATCAAACATTTAGGGTCAGATTATTTAACGCTCCCACTCAAGCGGTAACTGAGCCGGAAATTAGCTTTTCGCCCGACCCCATTAAAAGCCGGAAAAAAAAAACCTACTCGCTCGCAAACCTGATCCCATATTCTCATGTGCGCTAACTCCACATGAAAATATTAATATTTCACATTCAAATGTTCTTCACATAGCAGAACATGTCCTGTTAATTAATATATATACTGTATATGTACAGGGAGTGCAGAATTATTAGGCAAATTAGTATTTTGACCACATCATCCTCTTTATGCATGTTGTCTTACTCCAAGCTGTATAGGCTCGAAAGCTTACTACCAATTAAGCATATTAGGTGATGTGCATCTCTGTAATGAGAAGGGGTGTGGTCTAATGACATCAACACCCTATATAAGGTGTGCATAACTATTAGGCAACTTCCTTTCCTTTGGCAAAATGGGTCAAAAGAAGGACTTGACAGGCTCAGAAAAGTCAAAAATAGTGATATATCTTGCAGAGGGATGCAGCACTCTTAAAATTGCAAAGCTTCTGAAGCGTGATCATCGAACAATCAAGCGTTTCATTCAAAATAGTCAACAGGGTCGCAAGAAGCGTGTGGAAAAACCAAGGCGCAAAATAACTGCCCATGAACTGAGAAAAGTCAAGCGTGCAGCTGCCAAGATGCCACTTGCCACTAGTTTGGCTCTATTTCAGAGCTGCAACATCACTGGAGTGCCCAAAAGCACAAGGTGTGCAATACTCAGAGACATGGCCAAGGTAAGAAAGGCTGAAAGACTACCACCACTGAACAAGACACACAAGCTGAAACGTCAAGACTGGGCCAAGAAATATCTCAAGACTGATTTTTCTAAGGTTTTATGGACTGATGAAATGAGAGTGAGTCTTGATGGGCCAGATGGATGGGCCAGTGGCTGGATTAGTAAAGGGCAGAGAGCTCCAGTCCGACTCAGACGCCAGCAAGGTGGAGGTGGAGTACTGGTTTGGGATGGTATCATCAAAGATGAGCTTGTGGGGCCTTTTCGGGTTGAGGATGGAGTCAAGCTCAACTCCCAGTCCTACTGCCAGTTTCTGGAAGACACCTTCTTCAAGCAGTGGTACAGGAAGAAGTCTGCATCCTTCAAGAAAAACATGATTTTCATGCAGGACAATGCTCCATCACACGCGTCCAAGTACTCCACAGCGTGGCTGGCAAGAAAGGGTATAAAAGAAGAAAATCTAATGACATGGCCTCCTTGTTCACCTGATCTGAACCCCATTGAGAACCTGTGGTCCATCATCAAATGTGAGATTTACAAGGAGGGAAAACAGTACACCTCTCTGAACAGTGTCTGGGAGGCTGTGGTTGCTGCTGCACGCAATGTTGATGGTGAACAGATCAAAACACTGACAGAATCCATGGATAGCAGGCTTTTGAGTGTCCTTGCAAAGAAAGGTGGCTATATTGGTCACTGATTTGTTTTTGTTTTGTTTTTGAATGTCAGAAATGTATATTTACACGGATGTATAGCATATATATAGCATACAGGGAGTGCAGAATTATTAGGCAAATGAGTATTTTGACCACATCATCCTCTTTATGCATGTTGTCTTACTCCAAGCTGTATAGGCTCGAAAGCCTACTACCAATTAAGCATATTAGGTGATGTGCATCTCTGTAATGAGAAGGGGTGTGGTCTAATGACATCAACACCCTATATCAGGTGTGCATAATTATTAGGCAACTTCCTTTCCTTTGGCAAAATGGGTCAAAAGAAGGACTTGACAGGCTCAGAAAAGTCAAAAATAGTGAGATATCTTGCAGAGGGATGCAGCACTCTTAAAATTGCAAAGCTTCTGATGCGTGATCATCGAACAATCAAGCGTTTCATTCAAAATAGTCAACAGGGTCGCAAGAAGCGTGTGGAAAAACCAAGGCGCAAAATAACTGCCCATGAACTGAGAAAAGTCAAGCGTGCAGCTGCCAAGATGCCACTTGCCACCAGTTTGGCCATATTTCAGAGCTGCAACATCACTGGAGTGCAAAAAAGCACAAGGTGTGCAATACTCAGAGACATGGCCAAGGTAAGAAAGGCTGAAAGACGACCATCACTGAACAAGACACACAAGCTGAAACGTCAAGACTGGGCCAAGAAATATCTCAAGACTGATTTTTCTAAGGTTTTATGGACTGATGAAATAAGAGTGAGTCTTGATGGGCCAGATGGATGGGCCCGTGGCTGGATTGGTAAAGGGCAGAGAGCTCCAGTCCGACTCAGATGCCAGCAAGGTGGAGGTGGAGTACTGGTTTGGGCTGGTATCATCAAAGATGAGCTTGTGGGGCCTTTTCGGGTTGAGGATGGAGTCAAGCTCAACTCCCAGTCCTACTGCCAGTTTCTGGAAGACACCTTCTTCAAGCAGTGGTACAGGAAGAAGTCTGCATCCTTCAAGAAAAACATGATTTTCATGCAGGACAATGCTCCATCACACGCGTCCAAGTACTCCACAGCGTGGCTGGCAAGAAAGGGTATAAAAGAAGAAAATCTAATGACATGGCCTCCTTGTTCACCTGATCTGAACCCCATTGAGAACCTGTGGTCCATCATCAAATGTGAGATTTACAAGGAGGGAAAACAGTACACCTCTCTGAACAGTGTCTGGGAGGCTGTGGTTGCTGCTGCACGCAATATTGATGGTGAACAGATCAAAACACTGACAGAATCCATGGATGGCAGGCTTTTGAGTGTCCTTGCAAAGAAAGGTGGCTATATTGGTCACTGATTTGTTTTTGTTTTGTTTTTGAATGTCAGAAATGTATATTTGTGAATGTTGAGATGTTATATTGGTTTCACTGGTAAAAATAAATAATTGAAATGGGTATATATTTGTTTTTTGTTAAGTTGCCTAATAATTATGCACAGTAATAGTCACCTGCACACACAGATATCCCCCTAAAATAGCTAAAACTAAAAACAAACTAAAAACTACTTCCAAAAATATTCAGCTTTGATATTAATGAGTTTTTTGGGTTCATTGAGAACTTGTTTGTTGTTCAATAATAAAATTAATCCTCAAAAATACAACTTGCCTAATAATTCTGCACTCCCTGTATATATATATGTATTTATATGCACATAAATGTCTATACATAGATATGAAAAATTCTTCATTTTGAGGTTCAATGAGTTATCACTCTCTGCTCCTCTTTATATATAGACATCCTTTAATTTAAGATAGAGTCATTATTAGCAAAAAAAAGGGACAGTCCTTTTTGAGGTTCAATGAGTTATCACTCTCTGTTTCTCTTCATATATAGACTTCTTTTTAATTTGGGACAGAGTTACTATCTTTAAAAAAAGGGACAGTCCATTCTTGTTATTTGATTCAATCTATTTTTGATTTGGAAAGATGTTGATCTTTTCCAGCTTTGCAGAATGAAGTACAATGTAAACATACATTTTATAACATGTTGCAATTTCTTTTATGTCTGTATATTATTCTAATTGAACAATGTAAACAGGTAAATATTTTCTTGAGGCTTCCTTACTTTTCAAGTTTGTTTTTGTTTTAATTTTGCATGTCACGCCACCCTTGACCAGTAGGGGTCAGTATAGCATTAAATACTAATGGGCCATTGTCATTATAAAGAATTGAAAGAGTTAATATGATGAAACAATTACCTGGCCCAGCCTATTTAAACAGGTGTGGTGTGTATGTTTGTTATCACATGACTAAGGGGTACTGACCCCGAAACGTTGTGGTGTTTTGTGTCTGATCCTGTCTAATAAATATTTTGGGATTTTTAACAAGAGGAGTTACCCTTATTTTTCTTCTTCATACTGCTTTGGGCTGGTATCATCAAAGATGAGCTTGTGGGGCCTTTTCGGGTTGAGGATGGAGTCAAGCTCAACTCCCAGTCCTACTGCCAGTTTCTGGAAGACACCTTCTTCAAGCAGTGGTACAGGAAGAAGTCTGCATCCTTCAAGAAAAACATGATTTTCATGCAGGACAATGCTCCATCACACGCGTCCAAGTACTCCACAGCGTGGCTGGCAAGAAAGGGTATAAAAGAAGAAAATCTAATGACATGGCCTCCTTGTTCACCTGATCTGAACCCCATTGAGAACCTGTGGTCCATCATCAAATGTGAGATTTACAAGGAGGGAAAACAGTACACCTCTCTGAACAGTGTCTGGGAGGCTGTGGTTGCTGCTGCACGCAATGTTGATGGTGAACAGATCAAAACACTGACAGAATCCATGGATGGCAGGCTTTTGAGTGTCCTTGCAAAGAAAGGTGGCTATATTGGTCACTGATTTGTTTTTGTTTTGTTTTTGAATGTCAGAAATGTATATTTGTGAATGAGATGTTATATTGGTTTCACTGGTAAAAATAAATAATTGAAATGGGTATATATTTGTTTTTTGTTAAGTTGCCTAATAATTATGCACAGTAATAGTCACCTGCACACACAGATATCCCCCTAAAATAGCTATAACTAAAAACAAACTAAAAACTACTTCCAAAACTATTCAGCTTTGATATTAATGAGTTTTTTGGGTTCATTGAGAACATGGTTGTTGTTCAATAATAAAATTAATCCTCAAAAATACAACTTGCCTAATAATTCTGCACTCCCTGTATATATATATATATATATATATATATATATATATATATATATATATATATAGTAACATAGTAACATAGTAACATAGTAACATAGTAGATAAGGTTGAAAAAAGACTGAAGTCCATCGAGTTCAACCTATACAAATCTAAAATACTTACAAAAAGCTCCAGTTCAGCTTAAATAACCCCATTAAAATGTGACCCATTTAATACTAGCAATCATATCCATGAATTTTGTTTATATACAGAAATTTATCCAGACTATTTTTAAATGTATCTATGGTATTGGCATTCACTACCTCCTTTGGTAATGAGTTCCACAATTTTATTGCTCTTACAGTGAAAAAACGTTTCCGTTGCATGAGATTAAATCTCCTTTCCTCCAACCTTAAATTATGACCTCTTGTCAGAACCAATTTTCTTGGAATAAAAAGAGCTTCTGCCATCTCTGTATATGGGCCTTGAATATATTTATATAAAGTAATCATGTCACCTCTCAAGCGCCTTTTTTCTAAAGAGAACAGACCCAGTTTGGCTAGCCTCTCCTCATAGGTTAATTTCTCCAATCCCCTTATTAGCTTTGTGGCCCTTCTCTGAACTTTTTATATACTGTATATATATATATATATATATATATAGTATTTTGCACAAATATATGTTATACCTATATATATATATATTTATAAAATATTTTACCAGGAAGGATACATAGAGATTTCTCTTGTTTTCAAGTATGTCCTGGGTCCACAAAACATTGCATTGTTACAATAGGGTACAATAAAATACAACAACAATATTAAAACATAATATATGCAAAATTTAACATAGAACTGGTAGGAAATATATAATCAACCATGACAGGTGCATATGTAGAGAGGGATCTCTTAAAGGATTTTAGGCTTGGGGAAGGTTTGAAAGTGTGCGGGAGGTGGTTCCATAATTGTGGTGCTCTGTAGGAAAAGGAGGATCGAGCTGCTTTCTTTTTGTATTGAGGCAAACTAAATAATGTGCTGGTACTGGATCGGAGGTTATAGGAGATGGGAACAGCCGGGGAGAGCATTCTGCTCAGGTAGGGTGGGAGCTTCCCAGAAAAGCTCTTAAACACAAAGCTGGAAAGATGGAGGGTGCGTCTACAATGAATTAAGTTTGTTAAGGTGAGTTAGCGGTGCAGGTGCATATACTACATCCCCATAATCAATGATGCAATATTTATATACATGATTATATATAGGTATAGATATATACCTATATATATATATATATATATATATATATATATATATATATATATACATAGTAATATCCATTTATAAATACATAGAACATATTCTGCTATGTGCAGAACATTGGAATGTGAAATATTTACAGTAAATACACAATATAACACTTTATTAAATTTAAATATTGCATAATTATGATTTTCCTGTTTTCATCTACTTGACTGCAAAGGGTCTCACATATATATGTCTATATGTGTGTACATATCTATTTATGTGTTTATATGTGTATATATGTCTGTAAATACATATATACACATATAAATACATAAATACATATGTACACACATATAAAAATAAATACCACTTGCAATCAAGCCCTACGAGTTTTGATAATTTGCGGAATTAAAGTATGCATATACCAGGAATTAATGTAATGTAATTTTTACGTACCACCTAAGCTAAAAGGCTATTATGTGTATAAACTATATTTTCTTTATTCCTAGACTTTAAAAGCATTTTCAGCCCTGATAAAAGAGTATTTTAAACCTTTATCTTAAAAATAAAGCAACAAGTAATTGTCAGATTACATGATTATAAATAAATGAATAACTAAGTTATTATTAGTTAATTATAATATATGCATATGTTTTCACACTGTCTACTTAAATTTTAGATTTATTACAGTCAGCAGTGGAGAATAGTTGGACAATAGCTGTCATTTGTTTTAAGGCACAAATGTTTGATGTAACCGCATCCCAGTAAGATGGCTCTAATTTGACCCCTATTAAAGACAGAACAAAGGAGGAAATCAAGAGGCCTTCACTGTAATTTCTTATTTTTCAGGCTTCCTCATTTGTATTCCCTCACTGCCTACCAAACTCACAAATAAAATAGAAAAGCAGCAGGAAGACATCTTTCTTACATAAGGGATTAAAAGCCCTATTGCTTTGTGACTAACTTAAATACATAATAAAACACAACACATAGAGAGCAGGGTTAAAGACCGCAAGGTCCAATTTATTAAATAAAACAGCAACTGATAACTTAGCCTTAAAAGCAACTGAAACCTGGCGGAAAGCAGCGCCCTAGTACTATATAACCCATGCTATGTAAGTCTGGGCTCAGGCTGTTCAGAAGGTGGAGCTCGGCTACCACGCCTTGCAAGAACAATAGTGTTCGCTCGAGGTATTCGACAATGCACTCTAGGAGGAGCACCCCCAGGCCCGGTCCTAGGGACGTCGCTCCTCCTCGTGGTCGTCACTCACATATCAACAAGAGGAGACCAGACCGCCCGCCTAGCTAGGATGCAAACCATCCAACTCCAAACCGGTAGGTCTTCCGAAGGTCAAGTCGTAACACATGACCTCGAAAGGGGAGTTAACATTACGAGTCCGGTCCTACCTCCTCTAGCTCGACTAAGCATGAGAGTGCCAGACTAACTAAAGCACCCTGGAGACCTTTAAGTGGCCACTTGCCTAAAGAACCAGGGAGGGAGGGACAACTTTCTGGCATGTGTGGAAAAGAGGCTTGGACCTGCAAGCCCTGGACATTTATAAGCTAAGTAAGCCCTCCCACACCCTTGCAACATTGTTGCCATACACATTTAGCTCACTCCCCTCAATGCCTCAAACCTTTATTACATTTTAGGCTTACATTGCCATTTAATTTATGAATATTAAAAATCAAGTAAAAGTCTCATTTGTTCTCACTAAAAAGCCACAAATTAAATCAGATATTGTCAGATTTTGAGTGGATGGTTTTAAGATTATCCTTTACCTAGTTTGAGAATTCACCTATATTGAAATTTCACTGCTTAAGTTGTTTCATTACTTTGCAGCTTTGCTGCATCACTTTCAAGTGCTTCAACATTTGGGTATCATGTCCCTTTAAATTTTACTCTCTCTCCATTCAAGGTATAGCACCACAAATGCATCTAAAAAATCTTGCAATAAATGTCTCACAATGTAGGTTTGAATGGATTAGGATGTTTCTGAATTTTAAAACTTTACAAAGTCAGAAGTTTATCAACTGAGGACATGATTTGAATGGTAATAGTTTTTTATTAGCTCAAAAAGATTAATGGGGGTAATAGATCCAAGAAGTAATATTTTACTGTATGATTTTGGCTTTTCTTTTTACAGTCCTCTTCTGCCCCATCGGATGACCATCGGTGCCGGCTGGGTGAACACGGCTCAAGGTAGGGTGATCTTCAATGGGGTAGTGTTAGGTTTTTTTAAGGGGGGATCGGGTGGATTTTAGAGTAGGGGTGTGTGGGTGGTGGGTTTTAATGTTGGGGGGGTCTTGTATTTTTTTTACAGGTAAAAGAGCTGATTACTTTGGGGCAATGCCCCGCAAAAAGCTCTTTTAAGGGCTGGTAAAAGAGCTGATTACTTTTGTAATTTAGTATAGGGTAGGGAATTTTATTATTTTGGGGGGCTTTTTTATTTTATTAGGGGGATTAGATTAGGTGTAATTAGATTAAAATTCTTGTAATACTTTTTTATTTTTTGTAATTTAGTGGGGGGGTTTTGTACTATAGTTAAGTTTATTTAATTGTATTTTAGTTTAGATAATTGTAGTAATTTATTTAATTTATTTATTGATAGTGTTAGGTGTATTTGTAACTTAGGTTAGTATTTATTTTACAGGTAATTTTGTAATTATTTTAACTAGGTAGCTATTAAATAGTTATTAACTATTTAATAGCTATTGTACCTAGTTAAAATAAATACAAACTTGCCTGTAAAATAAATATAAATCCTAAAATAGCTACAATGTAACTATTAGTTATATTGTAGCTATATTAGGGTTTATTTTATAGGTAAGTATTTAGTTTTAAATAGGATTCATTTATTTAATTATAGTAATTTTATTTCGTTTTATTTAAATTATATTTAATTTAGGGGGGTGTTAGGGTTAGACTTAGGTTTAGGGGTTAATAACTTTATTATAGTAGTGGCGACGTTGGGGGCGGGAGATTAGGGGTTAATAATTGTAGGTAGGTGGCGGCGACGTTGGTGGGGGCAGTTTAGGGGTTAATAAAATTTATTATAGTGTTTGCGAGGCGGGATTGCGGCGGTTTAGGGGTTAATACATTTATTATAGTTGCGGCGATGTCCGGTCGGCAGATTAGGGGTTAATAAGTGTAGGTAGGTGGCGGCGACATTGGGGGAGCAGATTAGCGGTTAATAAATATAATGTAGGTGTCGGCGATGTTAGGGGCAGCAGATTAGGGGTTCATAGGTATAATGTAGGTGGCGGCAATGTCCGGTCAGCAGATTAGGGGTTAAATAATTTTATTATAGTGTTTGCGATGTGGGGGGGCTTCGGTTTAGGGGTTCATAGGTAGTTTATGGGTGTTAGTGTACTTTTTAGCACTGTAGTTAAGAGCTTTATGTTCCGGCGTTAGCCCATAAAACTCTTAACTACTGACTTTTTTATGCGGTAGGAGTCTTGGAGGTAGAGGCTGTACCACTCACTTCTTCCAAGACTTGTAATACCAGCGATAGCCAAATCCCATTAAAAAGATAGGATACGCAATTGACGTAAGGGGATTTGCAGTAGCCAAAAGTGGCGGAAAAAAAGTGAGCGGAACACCTGTACCTACCTGACTCGTAATACCAGCGGGCATTAAAAAGCAGCATTAGGACCCCTTAACGCTGCTTTTTAAAGCTAACGCAGAACTCGTAATCTAGGCGTTTGTTTTTAAAACTGTTACGCACGGTTTTTTAAAGGAACAAGAAACCCAAAATTTTTCTTTTGTGACCGAAACAGAGCACACAATTAAAAAAAAGAGATACTTAGGTAGGTGTCTGTGGCACTACTTGGCAGAAAATAGTGCTGCCATCTAGTGCCCTTGCAAATAGATAACATTCTTGCAAAGCTGCTGCCATATAGTGCTCCAGCCATATACATGCTCCTTAGCTTACATCCCTGCTTTTAAACACCATATATCAAGAGAACTAAGAACATTTGATAATAGAAGTAAATTAGAAAGTTCTTTAAAATTGTATGCTTTATCTGAATCCTAAAATAAATGGGTTTCATGTCCCTTTAAACAAGGTCTTAGCAAGTATTCAGGTATACATAGCATATCTCACATCTTGTCTGCTGATCAGAGATTATCCCAGTTAGAGAATTGATATTAAAAAGTGGTGTTAAAAATCTGCTGGATGCAAATAAATCTTAATATTTGATACATTTTCCTGTGTTGTCTTTGATTTATTGATTTGATAGCTATAATGATTTAACATACCATGTAGTTAAAATTGCATTCATTGAGGGTGCATTTTTAAAGGGACAGAACAGTCAAAATAAAATTGCTCCATGTTATAAGAACTGTTTATTTTTTTATAAAATGCCCTCAAAGAGAAAGCTAAACACACAAGCTTTTGCTTAACCCTCTTAACAAGGTATTGACAGGTTTGTCAATCAATGGCAGCAGCAGGCCTTGCGGCAACTGCTTATTGGCTGTTTAACTTCAATATTCCTTGTTTGGTTGCCATAATAGCTAGGGTGACCATAATGCCACTTTAAAAAGGGACACATATGAAAAATACATATGTCAGGGTTCTTAATATACAGATCATTTCTTTAAACAGCCCTGAAAAAGCCCTGACATATGTATTTTTCATATGTGTCCCTTTTTATATGGTCACCCTAATATTAGCTGTTCAAGTGTCTGTTTTCTGTGCATTTAATTGTTTTTTATTGGGATAAATGCATAAACTGCTCTACTTTATTTGTATTTCATTCATCCAGTTCTTATATACCTTATGGTTAAAAGGAGAAGGTAGGTCATAGGTAGGTGGGTCTTTGTGGTACAAAAGAGGTACGGCTTTCCACCTATATGAAAAAGGGGCCAGGGTTTCACAGAGCAGAACGTTTAGGGACTTTAAACTTTTGGACACTATTACAATAGCTTGGCTACTACTTACTTTGTCGGGGTTAAAAGTTTAGAGAATACATCAAAACCTGGCAGTGAAAAACCACACTGACACTTGCAGGGGTAGCCCCCATGAAATTCTGTTAAAAAGGGGCTGTCCCTGCAATTTGCAAGCTGCATCTTTTATAAAGTTATAGGCAGATCCAGACTGGGAATAAAAAGCAGCCCTGGACAATTTGAAGTCCAGCCATATTTTTCATTGAGAACGTAGAATGCACATGCCCAATTTAATCAAGGGGATGACTGGAAAACTCATTCCCTCAATATATTTTATTCAGAATTAAATTATAATCATTTGTAATAATAAAAAATGTCAGATTTTTGTTATATAGGCACCCTATAACCAATTTCATCCATGACTCCCTTTTATAGTATGAAAATTATTATCCATAGAGTGATCTAAAGAAGACACTCTCACTAGAAACCATTTAAAGGAGGGCTACT
Organism: Bombina bombina; assembly: GCF_027579735.1. Lineage (NCBI taxonomy): Eukaryota > Metazoa > Chordata > Amphibia > Anura > Bombinatoridae > Bombina > Bombina bombina. Next base: position 162,798,882 of record NC_069501.1, read on the forward strand.
AAATGGTGTATAGTCTAGGGAGTAAAGCTTACAAGGAAATACTTTGTGACAATCTCTCCCCTTTTTACCTTACAAGAAAAATAAAGATCTGCAGGGGGAAAAGTTTAGAGAATACATCAAAACCTGGCACTGAAATCTCTGCTATGCCCATAAAACACCCCTGTTCAGGAATATAATACTCTGTGAAATTCATATTTATCATAGAAAATTCAAAATGTGTTTTGCACATGCAGCAAGCCTTTTGACAGCCCCCTGATCACATAGCTATTTATTTATTTTCTATTGACCTGCATTTTAGCCAATAAGTGCAGTGTCAACCACAACCCACAGGAGAGAGCACAATGTTATCTATATGGCCCCATATTATTAAGTATATTAATATAAGAATGTTGGCTGTGTAAAGCTGGGGAATGGTTAAAAAAGGGGTTATTTATCATTTTAAACAATAACATGTTTGGTGTTGACTGTCCCTTTAAGTCAAACAGTTGTAATACACTTGAGAAGAATACATGTTAAATATTTTTACAATCAGGTATAGTCTAGTCAAAATTAAACTTTCAGATAGGGCATGCAATTTGAAACAACTTTCCAATTAATTTTTATAATCAGATTGGCTTTGTTCTCTTGGTATTCTTTGTTCACAACTAGATAGGCTGATATGATAATTTCTAATCCCTTGAAGGCCACCTCTAATCTCAATGCATTTGACTGTTTTTCACAGCTAGACCGTGCCAGTTCATGTTTGCCATATAGATAACATTTTGCTCACTCCTGTGGAGTTACTTATGAGTCAGCACTGATTGGCTAAAATGCAAGTCTGTGAAATGAACTGAAATAAGGGGGCAGACTGCAGAGGCTTAGATACAAGATAATCACAGAGGTAAAAAGTATATTAATATAACCGTGTTGGTTATGCAAAATTGGGGAATAGGTAATAGATTATCTATCTTTTTTAAACAATAAAAATTCTTGAGCAGTCCCTTTAACTAATTCCATGTATGTCTATATTTATATATGATTTTTAAAAATAATTTGCTCCAATTTAAGCTCTGATACATTGTATTTGTAATAGAAAAGAATTAGTGCAATAACTGAATTAAAAACAGATTTATTTTAGAGAAGTAAGTACATGTATGACTGTAATTAAAGAAAAAAAGACGTTAAAAAATAATATAAAATAATTTAAACCTTTACAAAAAAATACAAAAAGGTTTATTTTAAATGCGAATTCTGAATTGAATTACCCTCCTTTTTTTCAAATTGTTATTTGTGCTGTCACATAAACTATTTATCAAAATAAAACAGGAGAAAAAAAAAACAGCCTTTGCCAGATCTTAAAAAATAAGGTATAGCATCATTAAATCTGCCCTCTGGGTGATATAAAAAGCCTGGTTCTTACTTCTGTTGTAATTAAAGTCATATTTGAACATGACTACTTGGTAGTAAATGTTTAGCTGGTGGTTGTTTAAAGTACCCCTCCAGGCCTACTTTGTGTTAATGCTGACCTATAACAAAGCCTAAGGGCAAGATAGTGTAATCAAACCATTCCTTGCATGGCGAATGAATTGGAAAGCTAATGTTTTTGAGATACATAATATAATGGATTGACATATTGTTCTTAAATACAGAATCTAGTTACATGATAGCATTTCACTCCTTTCATTGTACAAGATAGTATATTTAATTATTCTGAACACGTAATTGGGACATAAAACCCAATTTTATTTCTTTCATGATTCAGATAAAGTATACAGTTTTAAAAAGTTTCTTATTTACTTCTATTATCTATTTTGTTTCATTCTCTTAATTTCATTTGTTGAAGAAGCAGCAATGGACTTCTGGTTTCTAACTGAACACATAGGTGAGGCAATGACAATCAGTATATATATGCAGCCACCAATCAGCAGCTAGAACCTAGATTATTTGCTGCTTCTGAGATTGCCAATATAAACATTTCAGCAAAGGATAACAAGAGAAGGAAGCTAATTAAATAATAGAAGTAAATTGGAAAGTTGTTTAAAATTGTATTCTCTATCTGAATCATGAAAGAAACATTTTGAGTTTCATATCCACTTAAACTCTCAAACTGCTAGATATGGAATGTGTAGCATGAATTGAATGAATATCACTGAGCATTTACTATGATCTGAAATGGGTGAAAGATTTGCCACATTTATTAAAATCTCAAACTTTCTAAATGAGTGACACGTGTTCCAATGTTCCAAAATCATGTTAATTTTTTTTCTGTAATCAATGTAACCAATGATTTCACAAACAACATACAACTAGCATTTTAACAGGACTTCTCTTAGATTTAGCCTATAAAAACCAGCATATGAATGATATTACAATTCGAAATGTGCTTTTTTAATTTAATTTTAGATTCAATGTTAAAATGCTATTTGTGATATAGTGAATTATAATATTCATTTTGAAAACCATTGCATTTGTTCTATGAAAAGATTTCAACATTCAAGTGAATTTTAAGCTGCACATTTATTCTGTTGTTTAAAAGCAAATCTAATATATTTCCAAAACAATTTATCCAAGTTGCTTTTCAGAATAGTTTGGATTATTTTAACTTTACAATCACATTAAATTATATTTATAGATTATGCAGTAATAAAGAAAAATTTTAAAACAAAAAAAAATAAAATAAATTTAATTTAATATGCAAAATAGAAAGAACAATCAAGTTATATCTTTATACAGATCAGTTTATTGTGTTTTAAAATGTAGCAGTGACTAAGTCAACAGTGCAATATATAATCAATACATAAACTGTGTGCTACAACAATATATTTATTTACTTCTCTGTAACTTTACCATAATTAAAAGTGAGCACTGCGAAAGACCTTAGACTGTGAGTATATTTTATGGATTTAGATAAAATAAAAATACTGTTATAAAATATAAAACGGACACTCAAAGAAGAAAACTATGATTCACAGAGATATTTTGAAATAGGAACAAAGGTTATGTGCTAAACTACCAATGAAACCACTCAATTATTAGGAAAACGTCTAATCACTATCACACTTTAATAAAGAAAGGAAAAAAGAGAAATGAAGTGACACTTTCATATGGATAAAAAGGTTTTCTGGTCTTGAAAAAGTACCTGCAGGCACAATAAAGGCAGCTGCCCTATATAACCTCTATCAGTCATAATCTAGAACAGTGTCACTTCCTATTAAACAGGCAATAGGGACAAAAATTACTTGTAAGCGTCCATATGAGTCAGTCTGTGTGCTCCACTGCATTCTGATGACTTACTTAGGTAAATAGAGAAGCACATGTGGCTTTTTCAGTCAGGTTCATAACAAAGGCCATATAATTATCTAAAGAGAAGAGTCGCGTGTTACACAGCTAGATTAAAAATACGGATTTCTTCATTAAATCTATAGCTGCTGACTGTGTTTCATAGTTTACTTCCATCAATTCATGCAATTAAATCAGCCTTTGTGCTGCAGGACCAAAGACTAATAAAGAAACCGAATTGAAGAACAGCTGGTAGTTTTTTTTTTCAGTGCATTAAGATGACATAGTATATCCAGGAACAGACCCTGGAAGCCCTTACACGTTTTATTTTAATATTTGGCCTTTTTTTTCAATTGACAACATTTCAATTGAAATAGTCTACAAGTAGTTGTGATCATTCAATAACAAAAGACAAATATTAAAGTCAAGGTCACCTTGTAAACCAGTATTTCTGAGGCAATCGAAAAACATTAATAAAATTGTCAGTTTTGGTTTGAAGAAAAAACCTCTATGAATCACAACACTGTAAAAAGAACAGATGATTTTTAAAGTTCACGTTTGTTGTATGGATAGTCTATCTCAAAAGGAATAGTTATTTTAGTATTTCTGAAATTTGTAGCCATTAACTATTATCTTCAGAAGGCAAAGAGGAAGAAAATATTATAGATAAATGTACAACATGTATATTATTTTAACATGCAGCCTACTGTATATACATATATATATATATATATATATATATATATATATATATATATATAAACACACACAAAGGAGTGGAAAAATATCACTATGGGTTACTAGTCAGGGGTTAAAAGCTACTAGCCAAAAGGTAAAAAGTTAGCAGTTCACTTAAAGGGATAGTCTACCATAGAATTGTTATTGTTTTAAAAGATAGATAATCTGTTTATTACCCATTCCCCAGTTTTGCATAACCAACACAGTTATATTAATATACTTTTTACCTCTGTTATTACCTTGTATCTAGGAACCTTCTTCCAGCCCGCTGATCACATGGCTGTGACTGTTTATTATCTATTGTCTTAAATTTAGCATTGTTTTGTGCTAAATCTTAAATAACCCCCTGTGCCTGAACACAGTGTTATATATGTGGCCCACGTGTACTTTCTGTCTCTTTGTGTTGAAAAGAGATTTAAAAAGCATGTGATAAGAGGCAGCCCTCAAAGGCTTAGAAATTAACATATGAGCCTACCTATGTTTAGTTTAAACTAAGAATACTAAGAGAAAAAAGCAAATATTATGATAAAAGTAAATTGGAAAGTTGATTAAAATTACAAGTCCTATCTGAATAATTAAAGTTTAATTTATACTAGACTGTCCCTTTAATATTAAAGATAGGAAAAAGTCAAATTTCTAAGTCATCCGTGGCAATTTTTAAACTGTCTGGGACCACTGGAAATTTCAAGCCCTGTATATATATATACAGAAAGATAGTTAAATGGAGAGTGTGTTAGTAGCTAAGAAATTAAAGAAAGAAAAATAAAGAATGGGAAACGTTTACCATTAATAAATGGATTATTACAGTATAGCATCACTATATACTGCAATAAAATTGAAATTATTTTATGTTATATAAAATGATCACCTTAAATAATGTCAGCATACATCATTAAATGGACAGTCAACACTAGAGATAACATTATCCGAGTTAGGCTGCCATGTTTACATCATATTATAGAAGCTATCGTCAATGATTACTTGGAGAAGCAAGTAGGCAAGACAAAAGGGGTATGGTGCAGGTGGATCTTCGTTTTTTTATTTTTAAATATCGGATAATGTTATTTTGAGTGTTGACTGTCCCTTTAAAGATTCAACTACTTAAAAGCTTTCTTACTATTAAGTATAAGTAAAACTTTCCCTATTTAACATACAGCGTAATACTAAAGTGGTTTAACGAGACATGACAAAACGCATGCGCACTCCTGAGTCTATGTCAGAATGCTCTCATGGAAAGGAGGTACGTTTTAAAAGACTGCTAAACACAGAAGAATAGTATAATCAGTAAATGCATAATAAAAGGACAATGCAAAAGCACTTAGTTTTAATTTCAAATGAGTAGTAGAAATATTTATGACAAATGATAGTTCTATTTTCCCTCACACTGCATCATGTGACAACCGCAAGCCAATCACATAGAACATTTACGTACAGTATACTTTGTGAATTTTTGTTGTTTAAAAAGAAAGATAATCCCTTTATTACCCATTCCCCAGTTTTGCACAACCAACACAGTTATATTAATATTCTTTTTACAGTTATATTAATATACTTTAAAGCTTCTGCTGACTGCCCCCTTAATTCAGTTCTTTTAACAGACATGCCGTTTAGCCAATCAGTGCTCACTCCTAGGTCACTTTACGTGCATGAGCTCAATGTTATCTATATGAAACATGTAAACTAATGCCCTCTAGTGGTTAAAATGTATTCAGATTAGAGGCAGTCTTCAAGGTCTAAGAAATTAGCATATGAACCTCCTAGTTTTAGCTTTCAACTAAGAATAACAAGAGAACAAAGCAAAATTGGTGATAAAAGTAAATTGGGAAGTTGTTTAAAATTGCATGCCCTATTTAAATCATGAAAGTTTTTTTTGGACTTGACTGTCCCTTTAACAAGGCATTTTTAAATATATTTTGTTCCTTTAATATTGGATCCTTTTGGTCACAAACGGTTCCGACCCTTCTAATTTGTGCCTACTTGCCATAAACATGCTTGCCTTTTATAAACCTTATGGAAATTTAAAAAAAAAATGGTTTTAATTGCAATAATTGTAAAAAATATGTAATTATTATGTTTTCAAATTTTTTTTGTAAATTGTATTTTGCCAGCAATGTTGTTTGTTTATGTATATTTATACCGGGGGGGAATCAGCCTATATATTTATCTTAAATTTCTACTGTGAACAGTATATCACAGCAATCACAGCAGAAATGATAATTTGAGAGACAACACTTTATACTTGAAACAAACAAATATAATGCTCAGGCTACCCTTAATGCATTCATGATTGCGAGCGTACATGATTAAAGGCAATTTTGTTTACAAACAATTGTTTTTACATATTTAAATAGTTTTCCCAATCATAAACTTAGAATGATGAAAAACAGTGGCACTAAAACATTTTTCTTCTGTAGAGATAATTTGAAATAAGCAAATAACATATCCAGTACTTTATTCCCAAATGACTCTCTTTATTCCATTATACTCTAGAATAAGTTGCTAAGAATGGCATATAATATTCAAAATCCTGTTGCTATGTTAAGGAAATTATTCATTCTAGAATACAGAAATAAAAGAATAGCTCTAAAATTGATTTTCCTTCCAGTAGTGTTTGCAACAGTAGAAATGTATTATACAATAGTCAGACACTCAGATATACATATTTTTCAATATCAGCTAATAGAAATTCAATACAATTTTACTTATGCAAAACTACTTGTGCAACCCTGGTGGTTGTGGAAGTTTTAGATTGTTGTGGGGGACTGTTTAGATTTGTTCCCCAGGCTTCATACTATGGTCTGCTTATTTATTATAGGATGGGGCACCTAGTCAAAATACACATAAGTTTAATGTAGCAGGTTTTGATTTGTGTATTGAATTAAAAAGCTATAATATATTAGGAGGTGCTGCTGTTATTTTTTGGATTTTGTTGTGCAGTCAAAGTGTTAACTTACTAGGAGCATGGAAAGGCTAGCTTATTACAGAGCAAACAAGTTAAACACGAATTATACACAGAAAGGGAACAGCAAAAAACAAACACGAGAAACACAAAACACACACACATACATATATATACTGTCTATATGTATCAGATTCTATTATTTTAGATGCATGTTATTTTTGGCCTCTTGACTGCCAAATATGATGCAATGCATAACACAATAGAGGATTTCAGCACTTTCTGGTAGCTAAAGTGTTATGACATATGTCAAAACATGACCATGCAGATTTGAAAAAAAAATCAAATATTTACGTTAGATTTGCTTTAATAGTTTAAAATGAATTTAGATTTGCTATTAATTAATTTATTTTTCCTGATACATGGCGAGATCAGCATTCTCTGTGCAAAGTCTTAAAAGTAGAGGAAATGTTATGTTGCAGAAATCTGTTTTGACTGGGCAGAAGGAGGTGAACTGAGTTCTGACGTGAACATACATTACTACATGTTTTCAATTTTTTTTCAGTTTTTTTTCCTAGACTGTGGACTACAGGTGATGCTGGTAAATTTACATTTAAGGACAGGAATAGAGGGTCTACAAATATCATTACTGCATGGAACCATCTGAGAATTACCCATACAGAAGGAAAGAAACAAGCAGACAAATGATGATGATTATGATAATATTAATAATAACAATATGTAATTTTAAAGGGACACTGAAACCAATTTTTTTATTTTGTGATTCAGATAGAGCATACAATTTTAAGCAACTTTCTAATTTACTCCTATTATAAATTTTTCTTCATTCTATTGGTATCTTTATTTGAAAAGCAAGAATGTACGTTTAGATGCCGGCCCATTTTTGGTGAACAACCTGGGTTGTTCTTGCTGATTGGTGGATAAATTCACCCACCAATAAACACGTGCTGTCTAGGGTGGTCAACCAAAAATTGGCTGGCTCCTTAGCTTAGATGCCTTCTTTTCCAAATAAACGAAGAAAAATTGATAATAGGAGTAAATTAGAAAGTTGCTTGAAATTGCATGCTCTATCTGAATCACAAAAGAAAACATTTGGGTTTAGTGTCCCTTTAAGATGATGTTTCATGGATGTGTGAAAATGTAAAAAAATATATAAAAAATGCACTATTTCAATAGAAGAAAATTAACGTTAAAATAACAAAAATACTTTGGAATTAAGTTAAAAGGGAGGACTTCAGGGGACACTGCTCTCAGTAATCGAAAGAAATTGAAAAAGGGAAAAGATGCACTAATACAAATCTCCCATGGGGGCGCTTCCTACAACAATAGTAAATAACAAAAAAGAAAAAATCAGAAAACACACTAAATCAACTAAACCCAAACAAAGCCTAAATCCATAATGAATCCTAAATGCACTCTGTTAGAGGATGGTCAAATACTGATGATGAAGGTAATCTGAAAAAGGAAAAGAACAGAGGAGCCAAAATGGCCTAGTACCACCGAAACAGGTATTGATGTAAATATAACAAATGGCTACTCAAAAACGTGGTGTACCCAATGGTGCTAGCAGGCTGGAACTTCTCAGTAGTCCAGCTAACTGGATCAAAGCAAGCAGCTGCACAGGTTAAAGGGACAGTCAAGGCCCAAAAAAACTTTTATTTTTCAAATAGGGCATGTAATTTTAAACAACTTTTTAATTTACTTTTATCAACAATTTTGCTTTGTTCTCTTGGTATTCTAGTTCAAAGCAAACCTAGGAAAGCTCATATGATAATTTCTAAGCCCTTGAAGGCCGCCTCTAATCACATGCTTTTGTATTTGCTTTTCACAACAGGGGAGAGTAGTTCAGGTAAACCATATAGATAGCATTGTGATCACGCCCGTGGGTTGTGTCAGACACTGCACTAATTGGCTAAACTGCAAGTCAATAGATAATAACTAAAAGTCATGTGATTAGGGGCGGTCAGAAGATGCTTAGATACAAGTTAGTCACAGAAGTAAAAAGTGTATTAATATAACAGTGTTGGTTTTGCAAAACTGGGCAATGGGTAATAAAGGGATTACCTATCTTTTTAAACAACAAAAATTCTGGTGTTGACTGTCCCTTTAAGATGCTTCCAGAGTACTCACAGCTAGTTCCTATTTGAATATAAAAAGGAACCACCATATGTCATATGACGCGATTCAACTCTAGACCAGGATTGTTCATGTTTGATGATGCTCACATTTGTGGGTGGGTATGTTCGGGCCTGATGGCTGCGGCGGCCACATTGAAATAAAGCACTGTTTGTACCCACGGTATGTTGATGTTCTCTCACTCGTTCAAGTTCCAAATTAATCTATCATTGAGGACCGTTAGGATTGATAGCATTAAAGTTCTAATCTGAACCCAGATTTTCTATGATCGCCCTTTGCAAATAACTTAATTGACATACTGGGTATTCATAGAGTTATTATTTTTTGGTACCATGATTTCGGTTTATTTAATATTCTTGAGGATTTGGATTCATTTACTATAACATTTACTTATTTATTGTACTCCACTTTTTTTTATATGTGAACAGATTTGCATTATTGTTATACACTTATATGTATAGGTGCATTTAAAAGTTGTATTGCATTGCTGACTTTGTATATGTTTGTTTGTCACCATGGCAACATGATTGGTTTAGATCATTAGATACAGATGCTAATAATTAAGAATCAACCAATTATAGCTCCCATGGGTTTTTAAATAGCAAGTGTTTGTTAAATGTTTTTAGAATAGCCTGAAAAAAACAGCCCTGTGTAGGCTGAGAAACGTGTTGCTTTTAAATAAAGAATTATTTTTAGTATATACACTTGCTCTCTTTTGGACTTTGTTATTCTACATCTTGGTGACTTGGAGCAAAACCTGTTTGGTACCGGAGATCAGTCTGCTGGGCGGCTGAGAAGTCCCAGCCTACCTGTATTGCACCTGGAGGTGCTTTAAATGCTGTAAGTGTGACTCAAATATTACACTCTGCTTATTTCAAACTGTACTGGGCTACAGTGGTTCCTTTTTATCTTCAAATATGTTTTAGCTGTGAGCACTCTGGAAGCATCTTAACCTGTGCAGCTGCTTGCTTTGATCCAATAAGCTTGACTACTGAGTAGGTCCAGCCTGCTCTGCTAGCACCATTGGGTACACCACGTTTGTGAGTAGCTATTTGTTATATTTACATCAATACCTGTTTCGGTGGTACTAGGCCATTTTGGTGCCTCTGTTCTTTTCCTTTTATCGAAAGAAAATGGACCTTGCACCTGTTTAGTAATGGTGTTATGTAATCGATGACATCATAATGCTTATGCCTATGGAAAATGAAACCACATGCCTTATGACATGCCCACTCCACTAAACAGCTCTGCAGAGCATTGTAAGAAAATAACTAAGTTCACTACAGCTGATGCATTGTTTAATATTTTCTAAATTATTAAAAATAACCATTATTATACAATGAGATCAATTAAACTAATGCATTTATGAAAAAAACATTTTACAGCTAAAATGTTTGATGTCAACGTGAAGTAGGATGTTTCATATATATTAATTTGCAGTACCTATGGGGGTTCTCCTTGATGGTGGGATGAAAAAAAAAGAATATTCAGTAGGTAATAGGGGAAAAGCACTATATTTTAATGTAGGAGATGTACCTGTTTAATTACACTGGAGAACATAGAAAAATATCTTACCAAATATGTAAATAGTTGTGGGAAATCCTTTGTTTTTACTGTACCTAAGTAAATCTTAGTAAAATCTATCCTAAAATTTAAGGTCCTGATATTTAAAATCTCACTGGTATGGAGAGAAATCACTTAAAATCTTTGGTATTTTCTCTAGACCTTGTATTGTAATACAGGAGTTTCTTTTTCACATAAAGAAAACTACAAAGCAACATAAACATGTCTCAAGTTAAAATTTGTTTTTCTTAATTTTTTAAATGACCTTGCCGTACTAAAGAGACTTCTTAGAATATTTCACCTAAGAGGTGAGGTTTTGAATATCAGACCCTTAATATCACCATATAGACAGACATTTCTGGTATAAAATGTCAGAAAATAATTTTTAAATGATTTTATTTTAGCAGTATCTATGGATACCTTTTTATAACTTCTGTCTTTCTTCTTTAATGCTAAAATTGAATAACCATTTTCTTCATAGTTTCAATTTAAGCAATAGGTTGAAGAGAAAAAAATGGTATACCTTTGATTATATATCTGAATTCATACATATACAATTTATTTGAGTTCACTTTATAATATTGAACAATTTAATTGGTTTTGAAAAGGTTTTAAATACTTTAAAACCTAATTAGTGTTTTTTACCCTAAGTGTATAACTAGTTAAAATAAAGACTTTAAATTATGTTAATTGGTACTCTGTTGAAAAATTCTTGAAGTTGCCTGATGTATTAAATTAACTAATTGATTGAGTTACACAAGTAATTAGAGTCTTAATTGCTGTTTTAATTATGCATTTCTTATTAAACCATATTTGTCAAATGTCACATATAGTTGTAATAAAATTAAAAACAATAAATCAATAGGTAAATTATATATTATTATAAATATTTTAAAAATGCCACCTTCAAAGAGGCTGAATAGATAAGTGAAAGATGTTTGTGATTGATAGAGGAGTTTTTAAGGGGGGGAAACTGAGGGGACTTTTCAGGCCCCTCCATGTCATCAACCAAAATTGTAATGACAACAGACATATGTATATACACATGCACACATACATATATACATATATTTATATTATATATATATATATATATATATATATATATACACACAGGGCTTAAAAGTCCTAAGCTACTAGCCAAGCCACTGATCCAACCTATCATCTGCCCACACCACAACCATGAACCACCCCTTCTTTGCATATGTTTAGCCATTGTTAAAAACCTTATTGTTTAGTAATTTTTAATATTTGTTATTTTAAACTTAACAAACTAACTCATTTTAATGCAATTATTAAAAACATATACATTTGCTGTCCATTTGGCAGTGTATAGATGTTGACTTACCATTCACTCACTATCTTTCACTACTCGCCACAGTGTAATTTCTACTCGCCAATAGCTATTGGGCGAGTGGAAATTTTGAGCCCTGTATATACAGTCATGGCCAAAAATAATGGCACCCCTGCATTTCTGTCAGATAATGCACCACTTTGCCCAGAAAATTGTTGCAATTACAAATGTTTGGGCATTCTCATGTTTATTTATTTTGTTTGTATTGGTATGACACAAAAAAGAGGAGAAAAAAAGCCAAATCTGACACATTCCACACAAAACTCACATGGACAATCTCAAGGTTACAAGTCCATCTCCAGAGATCTTAATGTTCCTGTGTCCACTGTGTGCAACATTGTCAAGAAGTTTACAGCCCATGGCACTGTAGCTAATCTCCCTGGATGTGGACAAAAGATAAAAATGTATCAAAGATTGCAACAACGGATTGTTTGAATGGCGGATAAAGAACCTCGATTAATTTCCAGACAAATTCAAGCTGACCTTCAGGCACAGGGTACAAATGTGTCAGATCGCACTATAAGTCGCCATCTGAATGAAAAGTGACGCTATGGTAGGAGAATGAAAAAAGAGCGATTGTGGGAGGCGCTCAATGGCAGTCTGCTACTAACTCCTATATCGTTCTAAAAGAGGCAAAAAAGAGGAACTATGTTGCTATGGTAGGAGACCCAGGAGGACCCCACTGCTGACTCAGAAACATAAAAAAGACAGTTTGCCAAAACTTACCTGAGGAAGCCGAAATAATTTTGCGAGAATGTGCTGTGGACAGACAAACCAAAATTACAGCTTTTGGGTAAAGCCCATCATTCTACTGTTTTCAGAAAAATCAAATAGAATAGAGTACAGTCCCTACAGTCAAACGTGGTGGAGGTTCACTGATGTTTTGGGGTTGCTTTGCTGCTTTAGGTACTGGATGTCTTTATGAAATCTGAAAACTACCAAAGAATTATGTGGTGCAAGGTAGGGCCCAGTGTCAGAAAGTTGGGTCTATGTCAGAGGTCATGGGTCTTACAGCAGGACAATGACCCAAAGCAAACATCAAAAAGCACCCAGAAATGGTTTAAGACAAAGCACTGGAGACTACTGAACTGGCCAGTATTGAGTCCAGAACTCAATCCCTTAGAGCACCTGTGGAGAGATCTCAAAATAGAAGTTGGGAAAAGGAACCCTTCCAATCTGAGAGACCTGGAGCAGTTGGCAAAAGAATAGTGGTCGAAAATTCCAGTAGAGAGTTAAAATAAACTCATTGATTGTTACAGGAAACCATTGATTTCAGTTATTTTTTCAAAGGGGTGTGCTACTAAATATTAAATTGAGGGTACCAATAATTTCGTCCAGTCCATTTTTGGAGTTTTGCGTGTAATGTGTCAAATTTGGCTTTTCTTTCTCTCCTTTTTATGTCATACCAATTCAAACAAAAGAAATAAACATGAGAATGCTTAAACATTTGTAATTGCAACAATTTTCTGGGTGAAGTGGTGCATTGCAGGCTGCAGTGGACTGCTAATAAACATGAAATTTCAATAACAGTTTTTTCTAAGTGGATGTTGACAATTCATCCGTGTTTTATATTTACTTGAATTAGATAATATATTTTTGATTAATCTGATGCATAAAATCCATATAATAATAATACAACTAATAGCCAGCTTTTGATTTAAAATTGTATTCATGGTTTTTTTTAACAAATCTGCATTGTTTTTTGTTTTTAGAAGTCCTAAAGGTTCAAATTAATTTGCTGTTTTCCACTGCCCTCCAAATGATTACTTTGGTTAATTACTGATGTTTCAGCTGTGAATTACAGTAGCATTGGAAATTTGCTTTTCTATTATAATAGAAAATGTAAAAAGGCTGGTAAGTACCAACTTTAGCCATTGGGCTGTCCTTAAAATATAGAAATGTTCATGTCCCTTTAACTAGGCATATGGGCAAAATTTATGAAGCTGTGGAGTTGTAGCTTTTTAGCATCTACTCTACTTCAAGGGTGGCAAAGTTAAATCAACCTGAACCAATCCTATTAGGATCATTGACAAGCACGGCTCTCACACAATTTGTTGTGTGAGAACAGGGGGCGTGGCTGTTAACTGCATGCAGTAGATGCTGTCCGGGATGGGAACCTTGTCCATCTGGCATTTGATAAATGAAGCCTATAATGTGAAATCAGTAATTAAAAATCAATTTATTAATGTATTTATAGAGCTGTGAATAAATAAAAGTGCTGCTTTCTACCCTCCAACCCCCTTCCCGTCCAGGGGTGATTTTAACCACTGCTCTCGCGTGAATAATTGGGCAAAAGCAGGAGGTGGAGATTTCTTGTGCTATCGTAGATTCAGTTAGTGCAGGCGTGGGAAACCTTTGGCCTTCCCGATGTTATGGACTACATCTCCCATGATGCTTTGTCAGCATTATGGCTGAAGGAGCATTATGGGAGATGTAGTCCATAACATCTGTAGGGCCGATAATTGCCCACACCTGAGTTAGTGGATGCTGCGTCGCTGACTGCTAATGGGCACCTTCTAAAATTAGATCAAAACTAATATCTCAAAACTATTAGTTTTAATTTGATGTTTTATAATAAAATAAATAGTGATAAATTCTCTAATCCAATACTTTCTTTGTAGCTTACTCACTCAGTAGTGCAGGACTGAGAGCTGTTTAGTTTATAGACCATTTACTACATTCATTTATACTTTTATTGTTTGTGCTATAGTACCCAAATGTTGAATAAACATTTGTGAAATCAGCATATGTGCAAAAGAAAATCATTCTTGCACATATTTATAAACGTGGTGTTCAGTACACTTAACTGGATGTTAAATGCATCCTGCTTTTGGGTAAAAATAGTGTTGTCCCACTCTCCCTAGGAGATGAAAAGAAAATATAGTAATCTAGGGAGCGTGGGAGAAAGCACAATTATTAACCCCTTAATGACCACAATGTACCCTGTATGTCACTGGTCATTAAGGGTTTTTTCAGGACATAATAGCACAAGTCTAGCAAGAACACGCTATTAATTCCCTCCCTCCAGCAGGCTTTGTGGAATAGAGCAGTCTCAACGCTGGTGGCAAGACCGTGCTATAAAATAATCAAGTCCCAAAAAAAGGGCAGCGACATACAGGGTACGTCGCTGGTCCTTAAGGGGTTAAACAAAAGGTATTTAATTCCCTTTCATGAAGCAGTTTTTTTTAAAATAATAATTGATAAGTATATTAGACTTTGGCTAACTTTTATAGAGACACAAAACCCCTTTTTTTAATTCATGATTACAATAGAGCATATATTTTTTAACAATTTTCCAATCTGCTTCAGTTATCAAATTTGCTTAGTTCTCTTGGTATCCTTTGTTAAAGGAGACGCAACGCACTACAGGAAGCTTGCAGAATACATCATGTGAGCCAAGGTCAAGAGGCATATATGTACAGCTGCCAATAACCAGTTAACTCCCACTAGTGCATTGCTGCTCCTTGGCCTATTTAGGTATGATTTTCAACAAAAAATATTGAGAGAACAGAGCAAATTAGACAATAGAAGTAAAAGAGTAGTTGTTTAAAATGAAATGCTCTATCTCAATCATGAAAAAAAGTCAGGTTTAATTTAAGGCAGTTTTGCAGAATAGTAAAAAGGCCACAAGCTGATGAATTCCAACGGCAATATCATTTCTTCCTTATCTGGTCAGTCAGTGAATACCCAATCAATGATTTTAAGAAACACAGGTTAGCAAAACCTCAGAAATGATTGTTAAGGTAGTATGAGATCAAATATAAAAGCAGCAAGTTTCCTTATTTGAACTGGGACAAAGATCATTCAATGAGCTCCTGCTAGGAGAGTGAACCATTCTTTGATGTCTGCCTGTATAAAGTAATCAGTCAGTTCAGGTCTAAGGCTGCACAGAAAATTACCAAGATGGAATGAAATCACAATGCCACCTGTGATTTTATTCTGAAAATAAATTGATGGAAATAGCAATACAATTCAAACTACCTTTTTAGTGGATTCTGTAAAGCTCTGATGAGATTGAAACCAATGCAAGTAGCTTGAGTTAGTTATCATAGAAATAAGTTGAGCTCCACAGGTGCTCATTTCAGAACAACGGTAAATGTCTTTTTGACAGGTAAATTGCCTTGGATGGATTCCCAAGTCTCATTCTAATGCTATCATTTCTTATCTGAATATGTATTTTGGAAGTGTTATGTTTTTAGCAAAAAAAATAAAGTTATAAAAAAAAGTATCTCTGATACTTTTTTGAATAATTTAACACTAGCATAATTTAGGTAATTTCCATTTTATTTAGCAGTGCACTTCACTGATATTTTCAGAATAAATTAATATCTATAGCATATAAACCATGGAAATACAACATTTTACGATTTTGGTGCCATACTAGTATGTTTCTTTAGTTGCAAAACTGGATTATTTTTTTTATTCTTAGGAATTTCATACATTGGAACAAAAATATAATTTTGTTTATATAGAGTTCTTATAAACAGTTATGTAGTAAGATATACAGTGTGTAATTTCATTTGTTTGCACAAAGAGGAACAAGATGTGCCCCCCCCTAAGATTTTCTATAATGGATGTAAAATGGCAATTAAAATATTTGTAAGGTTTCTTACAAATAGGTTTCTTCAAATTGTGTCCAGGAAACTAAAAGAATATTATAATTTGAAGTTCCAAGACAGAACTCTGATGTCTATTTATTTTTTTTGCATGTACCATAGTCATAGTCACATAAAGCTATTTCTTTATGATTTCAAGATTCTGATTTACAAAACTGTGACCAAAAGATAGAGAGGAAGAGTAAAGTCAATCCAGGAGCATAACTGGGTGGCACAGTATATGAGTTGTCTTTAACTGGGGGGGGGGGGGTAACCCTCATATTGGGGATGATGTCTGGGAGGTCTGTTGGCATGAATACGTTTGGAAAGGTTTCTTCTTGCCATTTAGACATGTGCACCAAGAAGAAATCATTGCACTGTTTGGTTTGAAGAGAACATAAGGAAGGATGTGATCTTTACAGACGGAAGTATTGTTTTTAACCACATTGTTTTTTGCAGTTTACATTTATCTGCCTTTAACAATATTTTCTGCTAATTTGTCTACATGAATATGTTTGTGTCATGAGTCGGGAGTGTATGTAGTCGGTGTTTAAATTAATATTAAAGATAATTTTGTGTCAGGGTCCCCAAAAGTCCATATTGGATCCACTGTTATTTTATTTAATATGGTCTGCCTCTAATAACTCCCTCTTGAAACCAAATCCCAATTATTTGCCCCAGCTGGGACTTGAGTGTTTTGAGTATGGTATATAATATATAAAATATTTATTTTTAAAACATCCCCTAATTAACTGGTTGATTACAAAATCCTTAAGAAAAACATTTCAAATGTTTTATCTACAAAAATCCCCATACAATTTAAATAGTGATTTTCTGTTGTTAATCATAAGATATGTTTTACTAAAATGTACTTTTATTTTTGGAAAAGCTTTAAATAAAAAGGGAGAACACAATGCTTTAGGAACAGTCAATGTGTAATGTATAGTGGAATACAGTCTCTTTAAATTTCCTAATATTCTGTAAAAAAAACAGAAATCATGGGGGCGTCTGAACAGCGATCCTGAGTGGTCGCACTTTCCATGAGCTTAAGTAGATCATCTGTCAATCTGCCGATTCTCAGAAGCATCCTACAGCAAAATATCTTTGTTACACACTATTTTGCATCACTAACTGGTGGTGTTCTGTATTTTGTAATTTTGGCTGTATTTTTGACACCGGAGCCCAGGAACAGACAAGAGAGGCCTAGAGCGGCGGCTCAGGGTAGGCGACATACCCCCCTCGGCGCTGCTGAGGTTCTTTGTCTCAACTGATCTTATCTACAGTTTAGCACTAACATTGACAAGCCTGTGTAAATATCTAAAAAAGAATATGAAACCTAAAATAGGGAAAAGAGGCAACGTCAGGTCCTCTAAATCTACTAGTCAAAATAGCCGCATCATGGGAAGAGGACCTACAGGACCGCCTCAATAAACACTTTGAATGCTTCGAGAATCTTATGCAGCTACTAATTGAAAAAGCCCATTTAGACTACTTTCTGAGCCGCTTTCATACAAACCACAAGAAGCATGCCACTACTTCAGCATCTATCACAAAACACCTACCGACTAACATCACCTCATCTGAGCATGGATAAATACTGAATCCACACCAAGAGAAAGCTACTCAGGTAAAAATGGCTACCGCTCTACTGAAACAGCTACTCGACAAGAATACCTTGAATGAAGGGTGTCCGTCTCTCACAAAACCGCAGCATCCAGAAGCCATTGAACCCTCAAGTGAGTCTCTACATAGGGGGAGTGTCTTGCTGCTGGCTGTGCTGCTCCGAGAGCTTGGGGGAGACCCCCAGGGTGTCATGGACAGTGGGGAGATGCACTCCATACTTGACATCATTATTCCGGCTAAAGAAGTTGACAAGTCTACACTACAGGCTGAGGTACTTTTCAATTCACAAGACATGCCCTTAGTAATGAGCGCCGCTGGTAATATATATACTGTCACAATCGAGAACCGCTTACACATGCTGCGGTATGCCACTTGCCACTAACTTGGAACTATCAAAGCTGCGCCATACCCGAACATAAAACCCCATGGCTGAACGATCATACGCAGTAAAGCTACAGTCTACTTCAGTAGGTTTTTTGTTTTATTTTTGTCCTATACTTATGTTGCATTACATTAATATGCACCGGGACACAACCTTTTAATTTTGTTATAGACCTATGGTGATGTTTGCACTCATGTTGCAGAGAAGTTTCAGTTTTTATGCTTGTATAGGTTTTTAGACATATTATACTGCTATGGGGAGAAATATTATTTCTATGAATTTACACAGCTTTTTAATACCTGATTTATTTAAAACCATGGAGATTTTATCAAAGATTCAACAGTGTTTTGACCCTCACCCAATGGTCAGTGGCTGGGCCATGGTAAGAAAGAAATATCATACTCTAACGTAATGTCTCCTAGCTTGTTAGAAAAGAAAACAATTGTTTATATGGTTACCCTTAACAGAAAGATAAATATCCTCATACTCCCAACCATGCACCTTCTTTCACGTATACTAGATGGTAGCTACAACACACTGGAATACTCAACTACACCAAAATATTACAATAGGCAAAAGTGACAGAATTATCTTTTCTCCATCTCCCAACTAATAACCTCAGAAATGAATCTCATGGTAATCCTACTACACCCTACTCCTTAACACAGGAAATTTCCACTCTAAACTTAGACACCATATATACAAAGTGCTAGGAACTTTCCAGATAAACAATGATCTTCAGTATATGTACCCTATAAGTACATACCATCCTTGTTTGTTTTACTTTTTAATCACTCTTTCTCCTTTGGTTCTCTAAATCCAGCAGTTATACAATTTAATTTGTTACATGTATTGCATTTTCTATATAGTTTGATATAAATCACCCCTTTACCAGCATAACAATTATATTGTAGAGGTCCAAGAGCAACCAAGTATATTTGTAAGGGGGGAAAATGGGGACTAACGCATAGATTGTACAATTTTTGTTTTAAAGATTTGACATGTCTGCCTGGTGTACAATGTTACAATAATTTCTTTCATTTACTGTATATGTCAATTTGAGTCCTCAATAAAAATGATAATAAAAAAAACCCAGAAATCATGTCTAAGTCATAGAAAACATAAGTCGTAATAGATATATTATTTTATAAAAAAAAATTGTTGTATTTATATTTACATAGCAAACTAGAAAACATTTTTTTTATTTTTAAACAAAGAAGTCCAAATGAATGTCTTAAATTAGATTTAAAGGAAAATACTAGTTAACTTCTGATTACAATTTGAAGAAATGTAGACATTATTGCTGTGCCTTCACTTTGATTCTGTAATGTATAAGCTAAACAAAACTGAGATAGAAAAACTAGTATTTACTGTGAAAGTAAATATAATGGGGCCTTTCTATCAAGCTCCGTACGGAGCTTGAGGGCCCGTGCTTCTGGCGAGCCTCCATAACCCTGTCCGTCTGCTCTGATGAGGCGGACAGGAATCGCCGCAATTCAACCCGATCGAGTACGATTGGGTTGATTGACACCCCCTGCTGGCGGCCGATTGGCTGCGAGTCTGCAGGGGGCGGCATTGCACCAGCAGCTCACAAGAGCTGTTGGTGCAATGCTGAATACGGAGAGCGTATTGCTCTCCGCAATTCAGCGATGTCTGTCGGACCTGATCCGCACTGTCGGATCAGGTCCGACAGACATTTGTTAAAAAGGCCTCTATGTTCTACATGAATGCAATTGCAAATTCAATAAAAGGGCACTAAACTCAAAATTACATCTTCTGTAGCATGCTTAATCAAGAATAAAAAAGCAAGTGTAATACATGTTCATTATTATATCTGATTTTCAAGTTATTTTCCTAGAGGAATTATATTTTTTCCACCCCTTTTACAGAGAAGCTGCAGTACAACTGTATACTTATCACAGCTACATTTGATAACACTACAAACTTCGTTTACATATGGCCTCTGATTGGCCATAGCTGGCTTTATAATTGAACCAGCTGGGAGCGTGGGACCCAGTTGAAACATAAATAGATCATACTCTGACTCAAAAAGTGAGTGTTTTTTTAGTAAACCTAGTCTCATATGAGGTCAGGTGGACATCAGCAATTCATATGCTAAACTACTGATCGCTGATTATGGTTGGGGTTAAATTGTAGTGGATGAAGAGATGATCCTGGGAAGAACAAATGAGGCACAGTAAAAATGCTCTGCAAGGGTATTAAAGTATACCACTGGACTCCCCTGGAATAGTAAATCTATGCAAATTTTGCAAACATATTGGGCCAGATAACAAGTGGAGCACAAATTAACGTTTCAGTTTGAGCTTTAATTGCACTAGAAGTAAGCTTTTTGTGCTTGTCAGGTTGCGAGTTGAAAGTAAACTGTTTTCACTCTCGCGCTAACCCGACAAGTGCAAAAAGCCAGTTGGAATATCACGTGCGTGTTCACGTATTAACCCATAGAAGTCAATGGAGAAAAAAAGCCTGTTAGAATATCACGTCCGTGTTCACGTATTACCCCATAGAAGTCAATGGAGAAAAAAGTGGAGAAAAACTAACACCCCACTCTCGCTCAAACCCGATCACATATTCTCATTTGTGCTATCCCAACATGAAAATATGAATATTTCACATTCAAATATTTTTCAAATAACAGAACTTGTTCTATTTATTCATAAATAAATATTTCTACATATATATGATGTTTTTTGGTGAAATATATATCTATACCAATGTATATAGATGATTATAAATAGGTTTAGATATATACAGATATATATAGGAATATCTATTTAGAAATACATACAACATATTCTGCTATGTACATAACATTGGAATGTCAAATATTTACAGTAAATACATAGGTAAAACTTTTATTAAAAATGAATATTGCATAAATATGCTTTAACGTGTTTTCATCTACTTAACTGCAAAGGGCTCCAGTGCACTTGTATATATGTCTATAAATGTGTAAATATGTTTTTATTTGTGTGTTTTTTTTTGTTTTTTTGTGTGCATATATATCTGTAAATACATATAAACACATATAAATACATATGTACACATATAGAGACATATGTATAAACATACATATACATCTTTAGACATGTACAGTATATGTACAGTATGTATCTCAGTGTTAAAAGTCCTTTGCTGCCTTTCTAATACTTGAGAGCTCATATCGTTGAGCCTTTAGAAATAATATTGGTTTTTAATCATTTTAATTAGATAGTGTTCTTATGAGTGTAATTAGACTATGTAATGCACTTTTTACATGTTTTATGCTACTTTTATGTTTTACAAAACTGTTAACCAAAGTGCTGAAGTCGTTTTAATCATTCTAGCGTAAATCCCGATTGTGCTCAAGCAATCGCATTTACTTTCAACTTGTAATACCAGCGGTAAGCCCGATAAGTGCAACCCCCAGCATTAAATCACTCAACGATCGAGTACAAGCATTTGTGCTCCACTTGTAATATGGCCCATTATGTTTTAAAACATTTGTTTTGTATGCATATATTTTACATTGTTGATATATTCTATGCATATTTTTTTTAAATCAATTTAATGCACGTTTTTGAAAGTTGTGCAAAAGGGAAAAAGAGTAATTACTGTATTTCGTCTTCATAATGAATTACTTTTTTTCTTTGTCTCACTGTTTGTACCCATAGCCATTTGGGCATAAAAAACCTAGAGTAGCCAATCACAATTATATTTTTATATTTATTAAAAACAAAAAATAGTATTAATTAAGGTATATATTGTAATGAACAAAACATATTTTCCACACAGCAAATTAAAATATAAAACAGAAAACCTTGACTTAATAAAAAAGCAAACAATGTGCAAAGTTCAATGATATAGCAAATAGACGGTGCTTTTGCTTACAATACTGTAATATATGGGTGTTAAATTGTTAACAGAACGGCAAAATAGCTTCAGGTGAAATATTGTGCAGTTAGTTGTGATACAAACTAAAAATAACCAAGGTCTTAATTCTCTTTTCTCCAAAGCACTGACTACGTAAGAGACTACATGGATTTTTGTACAACGTGGGCTCAGTGTAGGTGTAATAACAGTTTCTGGTTTTCTGCTCTCAATAAAGTCCAATGAAAAACAATAACCAGAGTGCTGTTCAAAATCAAAGAACAACTTTATTAATAAAGCTTTAACAAATAAAAGACGCAAGCAATCACAAGGCAGCAAAACATTACTAACAAAGCTGTGTCGGTCAGATGCAATTCTTCTCACATGTCATACCCATTGACTGAAATTTGCAAACACTGACAGAAAGTAAATAGACACTAATTACCTAGATAATTAAGAACAGGTGCAAAACCCTATTAATAAAACAAAAAGCTCAGTGATTATAAGCAGATGCATATTATACAATGAATAAAATAAACAATAATATTTGTTTTAACAGTGTTCATGTTTTTCAGTCTAGTAGGGTGCCCTGTCGCCTTGTCTAATTGATGTGTGTATTCTCAATACCCTAAAATCTGAAATAATTGGTATGTAAAGCATGATGAGTAAGAAAATATACATAGTATTAGATAAAGGGTTTGTAATATTACTCACATGTTCCACAAAACTTTTTTTTCACTTCCCAATGGGCACTGCCTTAATATTATACCTCACATAAAGAGAATGTGATCAAGTATATCCCAAATATAGTTATAATTAATATATAACTTGATGGGAAACTGAATTTTGATAAGATAAGTTTCCAAAATAGGGTGTATGTAAACTCTGTATCTGACACTATCACATCTGTAAAGGCATGTTTCTATCTGTACTAAATAATATTGACAGACTTTGTGTAATACAGGGAGTGCAGAATTATTAGGCAAGTTGTATTTTTGAGGATTAATTTTATTATTGAACAACAACCATGTTCTCAATGAACCCAAAAGACTCATTAATATCAAAGCTGAATATTTTTGGAAGTAGTTTTTAGTTTGTTTTTAGTTATAGCTATTTTAGGGGGATATCTGTGTGTGCAGGTGACTATTACTGTGCATAATTATTAGGCAACTTAACAAAAAACAAATATATACCCATTTCAATTATTTATTTTTACCAGTGAAACCAATATAACATCTCAACATTCACAAATATACATTTCTGACATTCAAAAAAACAAAACAAAAACAAATCAGTGACCAATATAGCCACCTTTCTTTGCAAGGACACTCAAAAGCCTGCCATCCATGGATTCTGTCAGTGTTTTGATCTGTTCACCATCAACATTGCGTGCAGCAGCAACCACAGCCTCCCAGACACTGTTCAGAGAGGTGTACTGTTTTCCCTCCTTGTAAATCTCACATTTGATGATGGACCACAGGTTCTCAATGGGGTTCAGATCAGGTGAACAAGGAGGCCATGTCATTAGATTTTCTTCTTTTATACCCTTTCTTGCCAGCCACGCTGTGGAGTACTTGGGCGCGTGTGATGGAGCATTGTCCTGCATGAAAATCATGTTTTTCTTGAAGGATGCAGACTTCTTCCTGTACCACTGCTTGAAGAAGGTGTCTTCCAGAAACTGGCAGTAGGACTGGGAGTTGAGCTTGACTCCATCCTCAACCCGAAAAGGCCCCACAAGCTCATCTTTGATGATACCAGCCCAAACCAGTACTCCACCTCCACCTTGCTGGCGTCTGAGTCGGACTGGAGCTCTCTGCCCTTTACCAATCCAGCCACGGGCCCATCCATCTGGCCCATCAAGACTCACTCTCATTTCATCAGTCCATAAAACCTTAGAAAAATCAGTCTTGAGATATTTCTTGGCCCAGTCTTGACGTTTCAGCTTGTGTGTCTTGTTCAGTGGTGGTCGTCTTTCAACCTTTCTTACCTTGGCCATGTCTCTGAGTATTGCACACCTTGTGCTTTTGGGCACTCCAGTGATGTTGCAGCTCTGAAATATGGCCAAACTGGTGGCAAGTGGCATCTTGGCAGCTGCACGCTTGACTTTTCTCAGTTCATGGGCAGTTATTTTGCGCCTTGGTTTTTCCACACGCTTCTTGAGACCCTGTTGACTATTTTGAATGAAACGCTTGATTGTTCGATTATCACACTTCAGAAGCTTTGCAATTTTAAGAGTGCTGCATCCCTCTGCAAGATATCTCACTATTTTTGACTTTTCTGAGCCTGTCAAGTCCTTCTTTTGACCCATTTTGCCAAAGGAAAGGAAGTTGCCTAATAATTATGCACACCTGTTATAGGGTGTTGATGTCATTAGACCACACCCCTTCTCATTACAGAGATGCACATCACCTAATATGCTTAATTGGTAGTAGGCTTTCGAGCCTATACAGCTTGGAGTAAGACAACATGCATAAAGAGGATGATGTGGTCAAAATACTAATTTGCCTAATAATTCTGCACTCCCTGTAGAGAGGGGGAGCGAATATCACCTAATGTCTTGGTTCTATGAAAAACAAATTACACCATTCAAAAACTAAATGTTGTCATTATCTATGGATAATCTTACATACGCTCAATATTCCATGTGATGCACAGTGACAAATGAGGATATTTCCCTAAACTTTTCTTTCAATCAATCCCCTTTGTCTGATTTGTCCACCACCTCCTTACTTCTCATGAATGCAACTGGAGAATTGTCCTGCAAATTTTACTGGGTTCTAAGAATTCTTCCGGTAGATCTCACTGGTAAAAGTCAATTTCTTTTTGAGCCATAATGAATTAGTCCTTGTGAGTATAGTGACATTTCATTTAGCAGATGCATTTGCTATTAATATATCTTTGTTAAAATGAGCATTTATTTGCCATAGTATTCCTGATTGTCTGTATACATTCATAAGACAATGGCTAGTGCACTGTATAATATGGCTAATGAAGGAAGGCCTACACATCAATAGGCCGTTATTCACGTTGGCTACAAACAAATCAGGTTATAGCAAGTAACAAGACTCCTATAAAGTAATCAGTGTAAGTTCACCTTTGACAATATAGACATTCTCATAATAGTACCAAGCAAACATTATAATAGATGCAGTTACTTATTTTAAAAATGAACCGTTTTCTTTGTTTTAAAGGGACAGTAAAATCAATATATAAGCATCATGATTCAGACAGAACATCCAGTTAAAAAAAAATTCCAATTTACTTCTGCTTTATTTTCTTGGTCTGTTATGCTGAAAAATAAACTTGTGTAGGGTCAGAGCTTGCACTTGACTTTAGTGCTCTTTGGCAGCAGTGTTTGCAACAATATATAACATTATTTAAAATATTGCTGCACACCTTGCTGCCATAGTGTGCTAAGGAATGCACAAGCTCCTAAGCCTAACTAAGTTTACTTTATATCAAATAACAATAGAGCAAAACTTATTTGATAACAGAAGTATTTTTAATTGCTTGTTCTGATTAAACAATAAAAGTTTAATTTTGAATGAACTGTCCCTTTATTCTCTTATTCTGTTTAAAAATAAAAATGTAGAGAACAAATATGTGATCACGTTCGATCATGCCTGATTCCTACTAGAGATTTTTGATTTCAACAAAATAAATCAAAACTATAAAGTCACTTTTAGATAACATATCAGACTTTATTGTCCAGATTTATGAAGCAGAGTTACTGCCATGCATTTCAATGCCTGTGCTATAAGCAAAACTGCTTGCACAGCGCTGGCAGCATGACTGAAATTAAATTACGTTTCAGACATACTTTTAGACAGAATTAAATTATTGATGGTCAGAACATTTTTATAAATGTCCATGGGCAATATATTCAAACCGGTATTAGATTTTACAAGAAACTACTGTAATGATTGCACAGGTAAGATCATAATTACAAATAGTTTAAAATGGTATCTCATCAATAAGAAAAATACAAATATATTGATAATATGTTGATACAGCCTTTATGACATCATTGCTTTAGATATGAGTGCTTCTCTTTTTATTTTATTTATTAAAGGCATTTTTCTTACTCTGCAATTGAATGGATAGTTAAACAATACTCAGTGAATGTAATAACAATGTACATTCAATACTTTGGTTTTTCCTCAAGTTAGAGTGAAACTTTCTTAAAGTTATTTTATTTTAATTACTTTAAGATATATTGTTAACAAGTAAAGATCAATGCAAATTAAACACTTAGGGCTAGCTTACAAGTGGAGTGCTCCTGCTTGCGCGTTAACTTCGAGAGATGGGGCTTTTTGCGCATGTCGGATTGCACTTGTATTACAAGTTGAAAGCAAAAAGTTTGCGCATAAGCGAAACCCAATGCGTGCAAAAAGATAGACTTTGCCAAGTAGCCATCTTGTTAACTTATTTCCCAATAGATTTCAATGGAGAGTCATGCGCACTAGAGGCAGCACGAGAACAAACACACCTGGCCTTACCTGACAATCCATGCTGTTTGCGGCAAAAGTGGGCGTGGCCGGGCTGGAGCGTGAAATAGAAAGAGGGGGAGAGAGAGCAAAAGAGAGGGGGGTGAGAAAGCAAAAGAGAGGGGGAGAGAGAGCAAAAGAGAGGTGGAGCGAGAGAGAGCACAAAAGAGAGGGGGGAGAGAGAGAGCAAAAGAGAGGGGGAGAGAGCGCAAAAGAGAGGGGGAGAGAGCACAAAAGAGAGGGGGAGAGAGCACAAAAGAGAGGGGGAAAGAGCACAAAAAAGAGGGGGAGAGAGCAAAAGAGAGGGGGGAGAGAGCGTGCAAAAGAGGGAGGAGGGGAGAGCGCAAAAGAGAGAGAGAACAGAAAAGAGAGGGGGGAGAGAAAGAGCATAAAAGAGAGGGGGGGGAGAGAGCAAAAGAGAGGGGGGAGAGAAAACAAAAGAGAGGGGGAGAGAGAGCACAAAAGAGAGGGGGAGAGAGAGAGCAAGGGGTGGGACCACTGTACTGCAAAAAATGGCCCATGTGAATGGGCTTTAGGACTAGTTAAATATAAACTATTAAAAATATGAATAAAAATTATTTAAAATAATTATACATACTGTAAAATACACACACACACATACAGTACATGTATTATATGGATTATTTAGAATATTTTACAGTATGTATAATAATTTAAAATATTTTTTCTTACTATTTTTTAACCCGACCACGTTAATCCCAAGATGCAAACCCTTATGCACGTTATGCGCATTTTACATTCCTATGTTCTTCACATAAAAAAATAATACAGTTTTTATTATTACATATATATATATATATATATATATATATATATATATATATATATATATATATATATATCATACTGTTCATGTAAAATACATGTCTTTACCTATATATCTATAGGAATAGATATACATGTATAGGTATATAGAGATTTTTATAGAAATATGTATTTACAATAAAAAGTACATTATCCTGTAAGTGAAGAACATTGAAATGGGAAATATGTACAGTACATATACAATAAAATACATAAATACTAAAATAGATACGTAAACACATCTATACATATATATATGCATACTTACACATATTTAGACATGTGTATGTAGGCATATACTGTATATATGTTAAAGCCCTTTGCAGCCCTTTTTTCCCCAAACACCTTATACCATCTATCTTTGAGCCCTTATAACTTTTTAAATATTTTTTTAAACTAATTTCTATCAGACAGTGTTTATATGAGTGTAATTGTGCTTTCACATATATTTGCTGTGTTTAATTCAACTTTTTTCTCCCCTACCCTTTAAGCGAGCTCTGAAGCCAATTAAATTGGATTGTGCTTGTGCAAAACGCGTTTTACTTTCATATGCGTGCTATTTCCGTAACACGCAAAAAGCTGAGAAACACCCCAGATCACTTGCGCACTACAGTTAGCGCACCACTCAGAATCTAGCCCTTACTATGTAATTTAAAGCAAAAACAAAATATGCACAGTAAATATGGCTTAGCTCAATCTTCAAGACTTAGCTTATTTATGTAAGTGATAAAAAAAATAACTGTACTGTGCACATTGTAAAGCATTTAGACCATAATATTGTAAATAAAAGTAATTTGTTATTGACTTCATTAAGCTAAGCATGGTATTTGTATTTTGTTTATGCATGTATGCAGGTATCTATATATCCTCTATCTATATCTGTCTTTCTGTCTGTTTATCTATCTATCTATCTATCTATCTATCTATCTATCAATAAGCTTGCATGTGCTTGGAGTCTAGGAAAAAATAATACTGGTACACAATTAGTGTGCATAAAACATGAAACATAAGGAAGTAGCAGCAGGAAACAGAAAATTACAAGTTATAGGTCAATATCGTGATCTTTGAACTCTAATATGTGTCAAATGGCTTTGGTAGATTATGAGCATTATTGCCTCTATTTGTATTTACTTTATCACATTATCCTGATTAAACACACAAACACACACACATGCCTGCACACACGCTACTTTACATCATGTGTAAAACACAACATACCTGGTATCAGTTGAACTCCCAACAAAGGCTGAAAATGCAGGAAACCCAATGCTGCTACTAAGAGTCTTGAGGTAAATGTTGTCCATTTCATGTTGTCCCCTTTTGTACATCACCAAAATGTTATCTGTAAAATCAAACCAAACTGTGATAATGGTTCTTTGTTGTCAGTTTTAAGGCGGATTATGACAAATGGCATGAATAATATAAAAAGCATATATATCACTTACCCTGACTTCAGGCATAATAGAGTATATAATTTAACACTTTATTGGAATTTATTAAAATATATAAAATAATGGCCACCCTAAAAAAGTATGTGTGTGTGTGTATATATATATATATATATATATATATATATACCTGCATATATATATATATATATATATACACGCGAACACATAAACAGTATATATATATATATATATATATATATCATATAGCTATACTATATAGGCCAAGGGATTTTTAAGGGAAATTTTAAGCAACTTTTTAATTTACTCCTATTATCAATTTTTCTTCATTCTCTTGCTATCTTTATTTAAAAAATGAAAAATGTAAGTTTAGAAGCTGGCCCATTTTTGGTTCACAACCTGGGTTGTCCTTGTTGATTGGACAGCACCAATAAACAAGTGCTGTCCAGGGTGCTCAACTAAAAATTAGCTGGTTTCTTAGCTTAGATGCCTTCTTTTTCAAATAAAGATAGCAATAGAGCAAAGAAAAATTGATAATAGGAGTAAATTAGAAAGTTGCTTAAAATTACATGCTCTATCTGAATCATGAAAGAAAAAAATTGGGTTTAGTTTCCCTTTAAATTGACTCCCATTCTTTAGTTCTAACATTTAAGATACTTAAATGCCAGTAAAATACATGGCTTACTTGGTTAATTGGCCAGCTGCAAAACAGTTCATCAACAGGTTTAATTCACAGTATAACCAACGCAGCCTTTCATTCTATGGAGATATCTGAGTTTAAAGTAGCAATGAACTCAAAATGCAAAAAAAAAAAAGAACTTGGTAATGTACATTCATCAAATATTTTGCTTTCATTTTCAGTAACATAATAATACATTTTTCTAACAAAATAATTTAAAATATTTATAAAATATTTATGTTGATGTTGATCTTTTGCAACACAGTGCTTATTTACTTATACATATTTAAAAATGAAATATGCTGTATGCTGATTTGAGTGATCTAATAATTATGACTACATACACCTAAGCTCCTAGCTGCATTCCACTTTTGAACAATTACCTTTTTTCAAGTCCTAGTTTTAATTAAATCTTCAGGACCTTTTGCTGTAGTTTCCTTTACCTAGAGCATTCATCACTTACCCAGATCCCAGAGATTCAAATATTCCCTGAAACCTTATAAAGTTTCTCTTAGTTCCCACTGACCTATCATACTTACCGGGGGTCAACCAGGTTTTTAAATTATAATGGTACGTCATCCCAGTCTTACATTAATCATTTTCTAAAAGGTTATTGACTCAAAAATAGCTAAAAAAATAAATGAGGAAATCATCTTTTACAGCCACATATTAAAAGGGACAGTCTACCCAAAAAATTGTATTGTTTAAAAAAGATAAATAATCGCTTTATTACCCACTCCCTAGTTTTGCATAACCAACACAGTTATATTAATACACTTTTTACCTCTGTGATTGCCTTGTATCTAAGCCTCTGCAGATTGCCACCTTATTTTAGTTCTTTTGAGAGACTTGCAGTTTAGCCAATCAGTGCTGACTCCTAGGTAAGGCAAACATGAACTAACTCCCTCTAGTTGTAAAAAATAATATGTAAAAATGCATTCAGATAAGAATCGGCCTTTAAGGTCTAATAAATTAGCATATAAACCTCCTAGGTTTGGCTTTCCACTAAGAATACCAAGGGAACAAAGCAAAATTGATAATAAAAGTAAATTGGAAAGTTGTTTAAAATGACATGTGCTATCTGAATCATGAAAGTTTATTTTTGACTAGGCTTTCACTTTAATAAAAAGGGGCTTCTACTTAGTAAAAATTAATTTGTACAAAAGTACCCTATAATCATGTACACAGCATACTAATAAAGTTGTGATGTTTTGCATGAGTAATAGGCAATATTGTGCATTATCAGGCTCTTAGTAATTACATAATACAAAATCAAGCTAAATCTGAATTTGATTTGTAATAGCCAATTCCCTACTAAATTGTCTCCAATCAATTCAAATTCCATGGAGCAGGGAAGAATATATTTGCAAGCCAAGGGCAGCACTTCACTCAACAACAAAAATCTTGTGGATTGCTTATCAAGTATTCAATACACTAGCTTATTTATTTTTTTTACTTGATGTCAGCACAGTGATAATATGCAACATTTTCAGCATTCCAAGAATGACATGCTCAGCAGCCTTCTCTAACAGTAAGTAAATTACAGACTTCCACAAAAACATATTCTGGTGCTATAGAGAACCCAACGTAGTCTGTATTAGAGTGTTCCTTTACAATTGAATTTTCTGATACAGAATAGAGACAAACCCCAGCGTGTATATTCCTCATAGCCTAGACAATTGTGTATGTATTTTGGGAATGCCATCAAAAACATTATATGCCAATAAAGGGACATAACATGGTTAATGCGTAGGATCTAGATCATAGTTGAGATGGTTGAGTAATGATACTATGGAACTATGGTCAATGCTCAATTACAATACTATTGCTACAATCTAGAACTTTCAAGTGTTTATACTCAAACAGCATAAAAATATAGTTATGAGATTGGAAGACAGTTATGACATTGTGGAGACGTGGTACGTGTGTATGAGTCACTAGATGCATTTAACCAATACAGCATAATCCTGCTGCTAGATAGTAACAGTTGCCATATGGCTGTTGCTTCATACATGTATTTATATCCCAGGAAGGTGAAGCATGGATCAATGCAATTGTATTATTATAGCAATCCTACTATTTTAATACATAAAGGGCCAGATTATGAGTGGCGAGCCAACAGTTATATATATATAAATATGTGTTTATATTCATATGTATTTATATATTTATATGTATATATACCTGTATATGTGTGTGTACATATGTATTTATTTATTTGTGTATATATGTATTTACAGACATATACACATATATAAACACATGTATAGACATATACATAAGTGCATTGGGGCCCTTTGCAGGTAAGTAGATGAAAACATGTGTAAAATCATATTTGTGCAATATTCATATTACAATAGCACATAGCAGAATATGTTCTAAGTATTTTTAAATAGATATTCATATATATATATATATATATATATATATGCATATCTATACCTATACTGTAGTATAGATATATATATTACAACAATACCATCAGATATATGTAAAAATATGTATTTATAAACAAATAGAACATATTCTGCTATGTGAAGAACATTGGAATGTAAAATATTCCTATTTTCATGTCGGGTTAGGGCACTTGTGAATATGCGATTGGGTTTGCGTGTGAGTAGGGTGTTAGGGTTTTAGGGTTTTTCTATTGACTTCTATGGGTGAATATGTTAATGAGATTTGGATATTCAGCTTTTTGCACATGTTGGGTTAGTGTGAAAGCAAAAACATTTTACTTTTAAATTGTAATACATGCGCTACCCAGAGCACGCAAAATCCTTACTTCTAGGAGTGTAAAATAGGTCTACTTGTAATCTTACAGTTCGTATTCAGGACATTGTATTTACTTTGTTTAACACAGAAGCTGGCATTCCCTTTACCTTTAGTGTGTAATACAGTCCTTAGCCCTGAAGTGGTACTTTCAGTACTTGGCTCTTGTCTGTCTGAACGTGCACATGAACATCAGTTATACTGGTTTGTACAGTTCTTCTCTGTAAACTCTTGCTTCTACCTGTTTCCAGTAAAAACTATTTCCGGACATTACTTGTTATTTGCCTGTGTAAGTTTCTCCTAATAAACAGGACTGTTGTCTATATTTGAGTCTCCAGTCTATTGCTATGCAATCTGCCCAACTCCCAGCTCCACCCTGATAAAGATACCAGAAACATGGCACCTATATGCTTCTGCAGCACTCAATACTGTTTAAAGTGCTAATGTAAATATAGTTATAGGGCCTTTAATGGGTTAAGAAAAATATTCTTTGCTATAATTAAAATAATACTTTAGTAAACATTTACAAGACCCTAGCAAGGATTCATAGACATGTGAGAATTCACAAAAGGGTCTTGTTGTGTAATGGAGAAATGGGTGCAAAACCCTTTATCCAAACTGCTTGGGACTAGAAAAGGTTGGGTTTTTGAATAGTTTGTATTTCAGAATATTTGTATATTTGCATTTATAAAATGGGACAAAGTGTAAACAACAATATCTTATGTAATTTAGGCAATATTTACATGTCATAATACAGCTTAACATGAAGCCTAAAGGTAGGTTGACATAATTTTCTATGCTTTTGTATATATAACATCATCAGAGAAATAGTAGTTTTAAATAAATATAGACTATCACTTGCATTTAATAACATGAAAACCAAAGCAAATATGCAGGCAAAGAAGATTGGGGCTTATTAGTGTGTGTGTGGGGGGAGGGTGATAGTTTTTAATAATATATATTTTTTAAAATATTACTGAAAAAGATCTGGATTTCAGAACAATTGTGGATTTTGTATTTGGGGATTTAATGATTTGTACCTGCACCATGTTTTAAAAGAATTGACTGTCACTTCACCTATCTTTTTCAGTGTTTCATCAGTGTGCATTCCTGCAATTAACGTCTATAGAGGAGACTGTAGTAATCAACATTTTCAGAGGTATTTCAGAGCAAAATCAGGGAAAATTAATAACAAATGTATATTGGATTGTAGTTATATTTGTATTAATTAAACATTGGGCTTAAATTTTTAATTATTAACATGTTGTCTTTATAGTTCGTTATGGGGGAAGTACATTTTATAAACACACCTTCCATGGCCAACTAGTACCATTAATAATTCCAATAACCAATATTTTTATGTACACTTAAAAAATATATGTTGTATAATTATATTAATAATTAGCCATTGGTTGCAATGCATTGCTTATTTTGGCATTCAAGAGGTTAAATGGCGCTGCAACGGCATTTAAACAAATTAAAATAGAAATATGCTAAATGTATTTATTGGCGGAATTTATCAATTGGTTGTACTCTTGCATGCTTGGCATGTTTTGTGTTAAAATGTAATAAAGAGAATGCAATAAAGAGAATATTAAATATTTATATTTATAAAGTTATGTTTTGTTGAAGCCTGCAGTTTGCACAAAATTGTGTTGAGTATGTATGAATATATAAATATCGATCTATACAGGACAGCAGAGCATTTCCCTTTCTAGGTCTATAAGAAAAAATGACACTTGGTTACACTAGGAGTCTAAGGTTATAGATATCATTATATATTTTAAAATTTACAACAACAAAAAAATACTTAAAAAGCGACATACCCTTTTTCAATAAAAAAGCAAGAGTGCAAAATTAAGTCTGTCAATGTTGATTATTGTACAAAGTATTATTTTTCAATGTTTATAATATACATGAGTAAGACCAACATGTCAGACCATTACGCTTTACTCTTCTTGTACTATTTTTAATTATTTGTATATTTTCCATGTTGTTTTAAAAAGTTTAGAATAAAATATATATATACTATTACTCATGGTCAACATTCTCACTTTTTTTTATTAGAAATGTACACTTCACTTTTTTATAGTAAAATTATGAATGTTTTCATTATGATATGTAATTTTCCAGATATGTAAAACTTAGCTATATTTGCCATGTTTTATCCAGTTTAGAATTTTCTTGCACTCCACTACGTTCACATTTTTATTCATATTGTACACCTCACTTTTTTTATATAGTAATGAATTAATATTTTTATTGTTATATTTATATGTAATCCATGTTTATAACTTACACATTAGCAGTAGTTTTATTTTTATTTTTTTAAATACTACCATATATTTTATTTTTTCTAGTGTTATTTTCATTATAATATAAGACTTTTCTCCCATTCTTTCCATATAATTCATTTGATATTTAAAATCAAAATTAGGTTTATTGTAAAATAACAAAGTATCATTGATAGCATCCACAAAGCAGACTTCCGTATCTACCTTTCAGATATAGCTGGCTCCCATCATTCTGACATGGTTATATCTGACAGCACATTGTTGACTTTTAATATTGGCCAGATTTTTACTTAGCGAGTAGAGGTATATAAAATTACCTTGATGGCTGATGCAATTTAGCCAGCTGAAGTATGATAGATAACATTATTGTAGAATTTCATTTATGAGTGATGTTTCAGGGACCTAGACGGGATAACCTTTAATTTTAAGGATCATTGCAGCAGAAAGACCTTAGAATTTTGTTAGACTGATAGACATTATTCAGTGTGGAGAGCTGAAAGAAAAAAAAGTAATTTTTCTCATAAAAAACAGGACAGATAATGATGAAATGATAACATGGGAACAAAAAAGGAAATACAAAGCTGAAAATGGTACAAAATACTCTCCTAAGATGGTATTTTGACTTTTCAGTAATATTTGTTCTTAAAAAGGCAAGAAAGCTTTTGAAAACCATTTAGTTTTAAACATTCACAGTTCCGTTGAATGTCCTCAGCAGGACTTAAAAAGGGGATTCAATTTTCAAAGATAATTGTGTCCGATAACTGTCTCATGCCTTTTCAGAAACAATCTGATAAATACCTAATTACCAGACAAACGGTTTTAGACCCATGCAGCTGGGCCTGAGAAAAAGCTAAAGGGACTGACAATGTCCTCAAAAGCCATCAAAAGTATAAACCAGGGGGATTTTAAATTGGTTAATTTATTCAGCTGATAAAAAGCATAAAATCTCTCAAGAGAAATACTATGCTTGAATTTTGCTTAATTATTACAATAAAAAAACCAAGACAGAACATCACATTTCAATGTGCAGTTTTGTAGTTATATTGTAGTGACAGATGTTAAAAGAAATAGTAAATAAATAAAATATTTTGTGACTAAAGGGTAAATAAATTATTGAATGGCAATATTTTATACTAGTACTTATTTATATTTCAGTTATTTTGCAATTTATTTGTGTGGAGTTAGACAACCGCTGGTGATTCGCCGAATTTTGAATATTACAGTTTTGGTAGTATAACAGAAATAATGATAAAAAAATGTATTTTATTTTAGATAGAGCAGAAAACCGCCTCTTAGCAAACCTTATATCTCCACCAAAGTAACTACCAGAAGTACCAGGAATGCCATTTCTACTATACTCAAAGCTCCAGGGTCCCTCTCTGACTCTGAAACATAGATAGAAAGATAGATAAATAGATGATAGATAGTGTAAAATGTATTGGGTACTTTAATAATTTAATTTAACAGTCAAATTTCAAAAGTACTTTTTCCACTTGAGACTTCTTTTGTTGTGCTATGGATCATTTTAGAATATTATTGTGAAAGATGTTATTTAAAAGGTTCAGATGTGGCCAGCTTATAAGGTACATGGGTACCAGGGAGATATTACAGTCACACACACAAGTTTAAAATGATCTAATCTCAATCAACAATTTTATAATTGATATCAGTGATGTCATTACTGATCGACTTAATGATGCTGTATATGATGTCATTAGCATAGCCCAAAAGAGGAGAAAATCAAATCTACTGCATTTTTCTTTGTCTATTTGCATGTGAGGTTAACTGACCTATTTTTTTGCCATTAAAAGGACAGAAATGTGAGTGACCACAGTTGGAAGCAAAATCACAGTTGGAAGCAAAAGTGGAAAATGCCCTACTGCACTAACATTTTTAAGATTAGTGCCCACACAGACTCTGTGTAACATAAAGGGACATGTGACCCTTACTTGTAAAGAGCAAAATCTCCGAATTCAACTAAATGGCTGTTTGAACATGTTAATTAAATTAATACATTTAAGAGGGTTCTGATATAGCTTCCTCTTATCAGCCATATTTAAATAAAAGTTAAATGTCCTCTTCTAAAATAGTGGTCACTTTATTTTTTTCATAACATCCAGTCAACGTAAACCACTAAAGTCAAAATTACATTTTAATGGATTGGATAATGCATTACATTTTAAACAACTTTCCAATTTACTTCTGTTATCAATTTTGGGCTATTAAGGCACTGATAAATGACTTTGAAAGTTTGAAAAGAAAATATGAAAACGCGTGGATGACATTATTTTGACTTTACACCATAAATGTTCACATTGTGTTACAGACTGGCAGGGGGCCACATATTTGACCCCAGAACAGCTGATTGCATCCGAGAGATCAGGCCTTATGTGTGATGTTTGTCCTACTGGGGTAGTAAGTACAATGCAGGTGCCAGAATGCTTCATTAATTCTACAGCTGTTTGTAGCCAACTGCAATGCAAACTGGAGCAAATAGAGAGCACTGTTGAGGAACAGAAAGGGGCATCTCTAGCCCAGCTAACTGCAGAATTTGAAGAGGAGTTTTTATTGGATTAAGATGTGAGGAGGTTCATGTAAAGGGACCCCTAGCCGCTGCTCCTTGAGAGTAGCGGAGGCTTAGACTATGACTAACAAGCAATCCAGTGATCGAGAGTTATCTTGATCCAGTATTCCTCAGGGTCTATCAAGATCTTGCTTATCTACTCTTCTGTTTACTATTCTTGTTTTTGCTTGGGATCACAACCATTTGGATAGATAACAAATGCCCATGGCAGGAGCTGGGTAGGACAGAGGATTCTCTCTTACGTCCAGGGGACTATCCAATACCAAAAATTGGAATAGGGTAAAATTGACCAAAATTGCATATCAGGCATATTTAAAGGGACATTCCATCCAAAATTGGAATCCACATGGATGCATTTCCGTTATGAATAGAAGCATTTTTGTAATATACATGTATTAGCAAAAATACTTCTAATAAAAGCTATAGCCGTTTCAAAAATGTGTTTAAGTATGCACCGTGCACCAGCATTTTAAACACAGCACTTGCTCAGAGAGCCTAAGATGCTTGTGCCATCTGGTAATGACTCAATTTGTTAATTGCAGATATAATTACAAGCCCCACTGGTTCTCTAAGCAGCTGCAGTGTTTAACATGCTGGTGCACTGAGATTATCTAGCTATTCTTCACATGCATGTGCAGAAAAAAATGTTAACACTAAAACAGTGATAACTTTTACTAGAAGCATTTTGCCAATACATGTATATTGCAAATATGTTTATATTTAAAGAGGTAGTTCATCTATGTGCATTTACATTTTGACTGGAATGTTCCTTTAGATCATCAATATCATAATTCTCCTACTG
This sequence comes from Bombina bombina, assembly GCF_027579735.1. Taxonomy (NCBI): domain Eukaryota; kingdom Metazoa; phylum Chordata; class Amphibia; order Anura; family Bombinatoridae; genus Bombina; species Bombina bombina. The sequence goes on from NC_069501.1 coordinate 162,837,167, forward strand.
TCATTCGCCCTTGTAACATTAAGTCCCAGCAAGCTGCCTCTCTTCTATTTTTTTCGACATGAGGCCGAATTCTAACACCCATGTACTTAATTTTTGTTGTAATACTTTATACCTTCAAATAACAATCTATTAAGCAGACTTGCTCCTATAAGTGGGACACTTATTTATGATGCCAAGAGGTTGATTTTAGATATAGCGTCTAAATAAAAGGATTGCTAATATATTTGCATTTGTATAGTTCAGTTTGTTATATGCAGATATTTGCAGATCACTGCAGCTGTTATTTTCTTCTATATGGGCAAGTTGTGAGTCTTTACTTTTGTGAGCTACCCTTTTTATTTCTCCTTTTTTTATTTAAATGCTCTCTGGAATTACTTGATTGCTGCCTCAGAGTTACACTCAACTCCAATCTGTCCTTCATACCCCACATCCAATTGCTCTCTTCATCCTGTCGCAACCACCTACACAATATCTCCAAAATTTGTCCTTCTCTGAGTGCTGAAACTACTAAACAGCTAATCCATTCCCTAGTAATTTCCCGGCTTGACTACTGTAACAACTTACTAACTGGCCTTCCTCTCTCCCGCCTCTCCCCCTTCAATCCATCCTAAATGCCTCTGCTAGGCTAATCCACCTCTCCCGATGCTCTGTATCTGCCGCACCCCTCTGTGAGTCCCTTCACTGGCTCCCCATTCACAGCAGAATTAAATTCAAAATTCTCACTTTGACCTACAAAGCCCTTACCAATGCAGCCCCCCCATACCTGTCCTCACTCATCAACAAATATACTCCAGCCCGTCCCCTAAGATCCAACAACGATCTACTCCTTGCCTCTTCTACCATCACCTCCTCTCATGCTAGACTACAGGACTTCTCTCGTGCGGCACCAACCCTCTGGAACGCATTTCCTCGTGCTGTCAGACTTTCCCCCAATCTCTCCTCCTTTAAACACTCCCTAAAGACCTTCTTGTTCAGGGAAGCCTATAACCAAATCAGTAACTAATGAATTCCACTTGCCTAATAGTTGCCCTCATCTAACTTCACACTAACATCATTCCCACCTTTGCAGTCCCCACCTCCTGTTTCTCGCCCTCCTACCCATTTAGATTGTAAGTTCCCACGGGAACAGGGCTCCCAATTCCTCCTGTATTTGTTTGTTAAATTTTGTCTGGTGTCTCATATTGTACTGTCCTTTTATCTTTGTTACCTATGAACAGTGCTGCGGAATCTGTTGGCGCTTTATAAATAAAGAATAATAATAATACTTGATGGAAGATGGGTCACAGTTTTTCAGCCCCTAGGTTTGTCTTCTTTTGTTATAATATCCATGTAGTATAATAATGCTTGTCATTTGTGTCCCAAGTATTTAAGGAACTGCTAGCAATTTGGCCAATGTTCTGTTATTTCTTACTTGTTTTAACTCTTTTGACGGTCACCCTACAGTAAGCAATAATATTAAAGCCCTTTAAATGAGACTTGGTAGTCATAAAACATATATATAAAACAAAATAGCAAAGAGCAGTTAACACATATACTTAATTGCTAAAGAGTGACCAAGACCACACTAGAGTTTAAAAAAAAAAAAAGACCTTATTTATTTGTCTGCTTACACATCTAATACACTAAAGTGGCAATAAACATAAAGCCCAACACATAAAAAGTATAAGACCTTATTTATTTGTCTGCTTACACATCTAATACTCCAAAGTGGCAATAAACATAAAGCCCAAAACATAAAACCATATATTAGTAAGTGTCCCTTTAATTTTCTTCTGTGGCTATTAACTCCAAATGCCAAACAAGATAGGAGAACTTAGTGCAACCGCACGCTCCCAGGAAAGTGTCTTATGGCATGTAAAGTGTATGCATAAAGGAGGCAAAAATGAGTCGGAATGCAAACTCTCCAAACAGAGCAGTAACAGATGGAATTTTCCAGCGTACACTTGAGAACTGCAAACAATGACCTCTTCAGGGTTAAATATTCCCCTGTTTGTTTTCAGAAGCAGGCAATACAACTTTTCCTCTGTCTATAGGTACCGCCACACTATATCCTATTACATTTGCAGACTGCAGTTGCAGACTCTGACCTTTTTCTCTTTCAGAGCCCTCCTTGCATCTATAGGTGTCAGCCATAGGTAGGTAAATCAATCTGGTCACTCACTCAACAGCTGCCGCTCCAAGATACTAATTAAACCTCATGCACAATGTTCCTAAGCGTGATCATCTACTTAAGCTACATATGTTTTTTCTTTATTGCATAAGAATATTTGGGACTATTATTGTCTCTTGGTCAGGCATTATGGTGTCTATATTTTTGTAAGTTATGCTGTTTATATATCCCTCATTTTGTTTAGAAGCCATATAGCTATCCATACCTGATTGTTGAGAGGTTAGTCACAATTTTTCCGCCCATAAACTTGTCACATAACTTTACAATGTGCTTTTTGAATATTATGGCTTGTCGTTAGGGAGTCTAGTCCATAACATCAAGTTATTGGTGTTAATGCTCATTTGTTACTATTTTATTATTATTTTAACTGCTTTGAAAAGTTATTTTAACTCATTTTGCAGAAGATCCTCCCATAAGCAGTAATATTAATGTCCATGTATAATAGTGTATAATAGGATCTTAATATTAAGTTTTATTCACAACGTCTGTACCTTAAAGGGACATTCAAGTTAAAATTTAAATGCACATAGATGAATTACATCTTTGAATAGAAGCATATTTACAATATCCATATATTGGCAAAAATGCTTCTAGTAAAATATATTAGACATGAACATTTGTTTTTGGACGAAAGTGCTATTGTCACAAAATGGGATTTTCGTTTTCATAAACGAAAAAGAAAATCTCAATGCACCAATGAAAAATACTGACAACATTTGTTTCCTTTAATGTTTTTTAAGGGTTAAATACTTTCCTTAATGTGCTGGAGGCTTAGCACGCTCGACTCCCAGGAGCTGCACTAAATTTAGTGCAGGTCCTAGGAACGGACAGTGTTAAAGGGATAATGAACCCAATCTTTTTCTTTAATGATTCAGATAGAGCATACAATTTTAAGCAGCTTTCTAATTTACTCCTATTATCAAATTTTATTCATTCTCTTGCTATCTTTATTTGAAAATCAGGAATGTAAGCTTAAGAGACAGCCCATTATTGATTCAGCACCTGGGTAGCCCTTGCTGATTGGTGGCTAAATGTATCCACAAATCAGCAAGCGCTACCCAGGGTGCTGAGCCAAAAATGGTTCGGCTATTAAGCTTAGAATCCTGCTTTTTAAAATAAAGATAACAAGAGAAAGAAAAAGAAATGATAATAGGAGTAAATTAGAAAGTTGCTTAAAATGACATGCTCTATCTGATTCAAGAAAGAAAAAAAATTGGGTTTAGTATCCCTTTAAAGGATTACTTTCTGTTATAATTTTTAAGCTAAACAACTAACATATTAAAGTTAATAAACATTAATTAAAACCTACTGACTTATATTTTCTCCAAATTGAAGTTTCATAACGTTCTAAAAGTTATATCTTTTATTCGCCGATGATGTCACGTTATCCTGCCCACTATTTTCAGCACTGCATGTTCAAAATACTTAAACCAATAACTTTGTGTTTAAAGCGCCATTTTAAAACCTAGGTATTGTAAACGGATTGGTACAGAGCAAAGGATACCCACGGAGTGGGTTTGGAAAACAATTACATTTGCAGACAAGATTTCTGATATACGGTAGAGATATGTTAATGAAATGCTATTGATAAAAAGCGTATTTGGGGTAGTTAGTTAGTAACAGGCATATAAAATATTTACTTACAGTGGCCCTTTAAGCCAGGTGTTAGGGCGGCTGGGGCTCTGGCAAGAAGAGGATTGGAATAGAGCGCTCGCCAGAGTGTGTTTGTGTGTTAAGATAAGAATTTTATAGCTACAGGCTGACTTTTCACCTGTAACTTCGGAACATTTATATACATTTAACAAAAACGAATGTAAATGTTTAAAGGGACAGTCTAGGCCAAAATAAACTTTCATGATTCAGATAGAACATGTCATTTTAAACAATTTTCCAATTTACTTTTAACACCAATTTTGCTTTGTTCTCTTGGTATTCTTAGTTGAAAGCTTAACCTAGGAGGTTCATATGCTAATTTCTTAGACCTTGAAGGCCACCACTTTTCAGAATGCATTTTAACAGTTTTTCACCACTAGAGGGTGTTAGTTCGTGTATTTCATATAGATAAAATTGAGCTTGTGCATGTGAAGTTATCTGGGAGCAGGCACTGATTGGCTAAATTGCAAGTCTGTCAAAAGAACTGAAATAAAGGGGCAGTTTGCAGAGGCTTAGATACAAGATAATCACAGAGGTTAAAAGTATATTAATATAACTGTGTTGGTTATGCAAAACTGGGGAATGGGTAATAAAGGGATTATCTATCTTTTAAAACAATAAAAATTATGGTGTAGACTGTACCTTTAATGGAAATTCAATTTTCTTTTCATTTTAAACTAAATGAAAACCAAATAGTGCAGGCAATGGATATTCAGGGAAATGAATTTCCTTTAATATCTGAAACGAAAATTTAGTCTGAAATTGAAATTTCTGGCCGACACCTCCCTAAAATATATCACTATTTTAGTCTTTTTAGCATTTTTCTCTACTTGTGCATGTGAAGCATAGCTAGATATTCACAGTGCCCCAGCATTTTAAATACTGTAGCCACTCTGAGATCCAGTGGGGTCTGTATCATGTCAGCAATTAACAAATGTAGTCATTATCAGATAGTACAAGTATCTTAGGCTCTCTGAGCAAAGTGCTGTGTTTAAAGGACCAGTAAACAAAGCAGATATGCATAATCAACAAATGCAAGATAACAAGACAATACAATAGCATTTACTCTGAATTTCAAATGAGTAGTAGATTCTTTTCTAACACATTTTAAAGTTATGTATATTTCCACTTCCCCTGTACCATGTGATAGCAATCAGAAATCACAAATGCATATACGTATAGTCTGAGTTCTTGCACATGCTCAGTAGGAGCTGGTGACTCAAAAAAGTGTAAATATAAAAGACTGTGCACATTTTTTTTAATGGAAGTAAATTGGAAAGTTGTTTAAAATTACATGCTCTATCTGAATCATGAAAATTTAATAAAGCCTGAGTGTCCCTTTAAAATGCTGGTGCACACTGCATATCTTAATAGACTATTGAACAGCTATAGCTTTTATTAGAAGCATTTTTGCTAATACGTGTATAATACAAAAATGCTTCTATTCAAACTGAAATGTATCTATGTGGATTCCAATTTAGGTTGGAATGTCCCTTTAAGAGTGATCCCTGATTTACACTACATTTGCTCCTAATTTACTGCATAAGTATGTTACTTCTGTTTTTTTTTGTTTTGTTTTTTTACCGTATTGCCTCTAAAATAACTCAGGCATAGATTTGGAGTTTGGCGGTAGCCGTGAAAACCAGCGTTAGAGGCTCCTAACGCTGGTTTTAGGCTACCGCCGGTATTTGGAGTCACTCAAAATAGGGTCTAACGCTCACTTTTCAGCCGCGACTTTTCCATACCGCAGATCCCCTTACGTCAATTGCGTATCCTATCTTTTCAATGGGATTTTTCTAACTCCGGTATTTAGAGACGTTTCTGAAGTGAGCGTTAGACATCTAACGACAAAACTCCAGCCGCAGGAAAAAAGTCAGTAGTTAAGAGCTTTCTGGGCTAACGCCGGTTTCTAAAGCTCTTAACTACTGTACTCTAAAGTACACTAACACCCATAAACTACCTATGTACCCCTAAACCGAGGTCCCCCCACATCGCCGACACTCGAATAAAATTTTTTAACCCCTAATCTGCCGACCGCCACCTACGTTATCCTTATGTACCCCTAATTTGCTCCCCCTAACACCGCCGACCCCTGTATTATATTTATTAACCCCTAATCTGCCCCCCTCAACGTCGCCTCCACCTGCCTACACTTATTAACCCCTAATCTGCCGAGCGGACCTGAGCGCTACTATAATAAAGTTATTAACCCCTAATCCGCATCACTAACCCTATAATAAATCGTATTAACCCCTAATCTGCCCTCCCTAACATCGCCGACACCTAACTTCAATTATTAACCCCTAATCTGCCGACTGGAGCTCACCGCTACTCTAATAAATGTATTAACCCCTAAAGCTAAGTCTAACCCTAACACTAACACCCCCCTAAGTTAAATATAATTTACATCTAACGAAATTAATTAACTCTTATTAAATAAATTATTCCTATTTAAAGCTAAATACTTACCTGTAAAATAAATCCTAATATAGCTACAATATAAATTATAATTATATTATAGCTATATTAGGATTTATATTTATTTTACAGGTAACTTTGTATTTATTTTAACCAGGTACAATAGCTATTAAATAGTTAAGAACTATTTAATAGCTAAAATAGTTAAAATAATTACAAAATTACCTGTAAAATAAATACTAACCTAAGTTACAATTAAACAATCAATAAATTAATTAAATAAACTACCTACAATTACCTACAATTAACCTAACACTACACTATCAATAAATTAATTAAATACAATTCCTACAAATAAATACAATTAAATAAACTAGCTAAAGTACAAAAAATAAAAAAGAACTAAGTTACAAAAAATAAAAAAATATTTACAAACATAAGAAAAATATTACAACAATTTTAAACTAATTACACCTACTCTAAGCCCCCTAATAAAACAACAAAGCCCCCCAAAATAAAAAATGCCCTACCCTATTCTAAATTACTAAAGTTAAAAGCTCTTTTACTTTACCAGCCCTGAACAGGGCCCTTTGCGGGGCATGCCCCAAGAAATTCAGCTCTTTTGCCTGTAAAAAAAAACCATACAATACCCCCCCCAACATTACAACCCACCACCCACATACCCCTAATCTAACCCAAACCCCCCTTAAATAAACCTAACACTAAGCCCCTGAAGATCATCCTACCTTGTCTTCACCTCACCAGGTATCACCGATCCGTCCTGGCTCCAAAATCTTCATCCAACCCAACCGGGGGTTGGCGATCCATCATCCGGTGGCTGAAGAGGTCCAGAAGAGGCTCCAAAGTCTTCATCTTATCCGGGAAGAAGAGGCGATCCGGACCGGCAACCATCTTGATCCAAGCGGCATCTTCTATCTTCATCCGATGACGACCGGCTCCATCCTGAAGACCTCCACCGCGGACCCATCTTCTTCCGGCAACGTCCAACTGAAGAATGACGGTTCCTTTAAGGGACGTCATCCAAAATGGCGTCCCTCGAATTCCGATTGGCTGATAGGATTCTATCAGCCAATCGGAATTAAGGTAGGAATATTCTGATTGGCTGATGGAATCAGCCAATCAGAATCAAGTTCAATCCGATTGGCTGATCCAATCAGCCAATCAGATTGAGCTCGCATTCTATTGGCTGATCGGAACAGCCAATAGAATGCGAGCTCAATCTGATTGGCTCCAAATCTAGCCGTCAGTGAGGTGAGGTCTAAGAGAGGCCTCTACAGGGGATATAGAGGGTTTTATTATCATATGTCGCAATATCCTTGTATTTTTCTTTGTACTTCTGATATTTACAAGCCACTTGCATGATTACTTATATAAAGATTACTTATACTCTTAGCCATTACAGATTGAATCTAGTTACAATAAAAAGGTTATATAAGTGACGTGTTAAAAAGAAAAAAATCTGAGACTTGTTTAGATTGAAATGTATGCTATATAATCTATATACATAATTCAGCTATGATAATAATAGTTATATAACGGGAATTTTGAAGTGGTTGATTTTTATGTCTTTTCTTATGCGCCATATGTATTATTGTGTAAGATTTAAAGCAAATAGTTATGATCTGTATTGATAACAACGCTGCAAGATCTTTTCTAAATGCAATATACATTTATGCTGAACCTTTAAATTCTTGTGGCATTGTACAAAGTTGCCATATATACTAATAAAAATGCTGTTAGTGCTCTTCTATATGTCTGTGCTTACGAATCTCAAAAAAATTATATATAAAAAATAAATAAATCTTTGTGATTTAGAGAGAGCATGTTATTTTAAACAACTTTTCAGTTTTCTTCAGTTATCAAATGTACTTTGTTCTTTGATCATTTTTGTTGAAAACATACCTAGGTAGTTAGCAATGCACTACTGGTTCCAGTATAGCATTCTTGCTCTGGAGATTACTTTAACTTTGTGTTTAACCCTGTAGCAGGGGTTTAAACATATAGTTATATGTAAGTAAGTGCAATTGAGATGCTCCAATACAGTGGACAATTTTCTTTCTGCACTTTTATGTCTCTAAGCAACTTTTACTTTATATTTTAAGCAGAAAATGCCACAAAAATATGGATTATCCAAATACCTCTAATGGTTTGCTCTTTAGCTTGTCAATTACTGACAAACTCAATTTGTCTTGAATCTGCTTTATTTTTAGCACATGTCCTCTGGTGGGATCAAGTGGGTACAATGTAAATGTCTGCATTCAAAATCAGTTCTTTCATCTTTTGGCCTATTTTGTACCATGTCCACAACAAAGGACTAAAAACGGGTAAAAATCTGATATACTGAGATTTACTGAGACAGAGAAAAGCAGATCTGATGAATTGCAGTCACTAACCAGCAAGTGCTATCCAGGGTACTGAACCAAAAATTAGCCGGCTCATAAGATTTACATTCCTGCTTTTTCAAATAAAGATACCAAAAGAACGAAGAAAAATTGATAGAAGTAAATTAGAAAGTTGCTTAAAAACTGTATGCTCTATCTGAATCATGAAATAAAAAAATGTGGGTTCAGTATTCCTTTAAGCAACCAAAAATTTCTAAAAAGCAGAATATTAAGATAGACCACTCTATACTTAATGATATTGACTTTTTTTTCTAGATATAAATAGCAAAAAACTTTTTTAGTATCATTTATCTTTACATTTACATTTTGTAATTGTTTTATGTCAGATTTTGAAGAGACAAATTATTTTTATATACGAATATTTAATATAGTGTGCCTACATTATATTTTATATTTTTACCACTCGACCCTTAATTCCAGTATTTTTCTAAACAATTTTTATTAGATTATGCAAAACACATGCCTTTAGGATAAATGAAGTGTAAACTTGTTTTCAAATTAGACATCACACATGCAAAACCGGTCCCATAGTGTATATACTTGCTAGTTTTAGATGCCAATTACTTTACATATTCTGGTATCAGCAGTATCTCAATTAGTCATTGGGTGTAGTGTGCTATGCTATGTCAATTACTTGTGTTTCTTTAGTGACAGGCACAGCTGGGGGAAATAATCTAGTTAAAGAAGGGGAGGGGGGAGAACGAACAGCCGAGAAATGTAATAGCTATAAAAAGAAAAATACTGAAGTGAGAAAGGAAAGGGATTGGAAAATCATGAACAAATTATGAAGAGAAAGAGAACAGAGCTCAATCATGTACGGAAAATAAAAGAATGGGGAATGCAAGATGTAACAGTACCATAAATGAAGTGGAGACATGAAAATGCCAAAAGACCATAAATCGCTGAAGCACAATTAATGGTTACATGTTGCCAGACATTTACTAGGAACATTTTTAATATGAACAAATATTCTACTTAGTAGAAGAAACATATTTAAAATATATACCATTTTGCAATCCTGCTTTTATATACAGTATATATGTGTGTGTATGTATGTATATGTGTATATATATATATATATATATATATATATATATATATATATATATATATATGGGTGTATATGTATATACAGTATATAAATATATATATACACGTATATATAAGTAATGATTGTTTCTTTTAAAACAAAGTGCAACTCCGACTCAAGTGTTTTTTTCACATAAAAATATTGCTAACATTACGATACTTTACCTTTATGAGCTGAATATACATAATTAAAGCATAGGTGTAAAAATGTGTTGTTTATTTGCAAGTGGTTGTTTTCCAGTACTCCCTGTTTTGTGTAATTATTTGGTCTCATTGACTGCGCTCCCAAATAAATATTTAAGCATATTTTTTTTTGCAAGTTGATAAACCAAACTTTTTTTTGTTTAAAGGGTAGAATGACCAGCTTCCATTGGTTAAAGCACACCACCTAACCTCAAGTCTAGCAATGACAGTGTATTGGAGTTGTATATAAAGCCAGGGAGTCTCTTTATATTATAAAGAGAAAAAAAAAACAGTATTCATCCCATAAAGGCAAAGTACTGTAGTGTTAGAATCAGCCAACATTGGGACACCTTGTAAGTTGGTGACTTGCTAAGCAGACTATGGCCATATTATGTGACAAGCACCCTAATCCTATATTATAATAGACAAGAGTTTGTCTGAAGCCGTCATGCGCAGTTCAGACAAACTCTTGCAGCTGATTGCACGCGCACCCACCCGGCAGCAGCGCGAGGACCCGGCAGCACAGCTGATCAGTGAAACAAAGCAGCGCGAGGACCGGCAAGTGAAGGCGCACGAGAGAGAGAGAGAGAGAGAGAGAGAGAGAGAGAGATTATTAAATATAACACAACACGGCCCGTGTGAACGGGCTTTAGGACTAGTTTTAATATAAAAGCATAGAGGTTTTTGCAGGCAATGTTAGCATCATTTATAAATGATTTGCTTATTTGCAATTCCAATGCCAATACCCCTTGTTTTGTGTGACTGGTCTCATTGGCTGCATTTTTTTTTAATATGAATAGGCATATGATTAATCTGCATATTCCAAAACACTTGCACACAAAATAAAAGTTTTAAAAGTAGTTAACTGTCATTTTGTTAGCAACATTTGAACTGTTTTGCACTTTAGGGAGACACTCATTGGAAAACCTCTTGAGTATTTTTTATCTTCATTGCCATTGCCAACTAGACATAGTTGAGCTCCTGCAATGATTAAGAAATTACTGTGTAGCATGTTGCAGGGACAAGTTTTGAATTCTGCAGTATGTACTTGAGACTCTCTGGAAGCAGTGGAAAATTTAAGGTCAATTACAGGAAAAGCAGAACAAATACATAATATATTATATAGTCTCTTTACTACTTATAATTACACTTTTAATTGGAAATTAAATCTTAAATCACTATTGCAAATGTTTCATACAAATAATATGTTATTATGCCAATATAATAATGTACAAGCTCTGTTTGGCAAAATAGAATTACCAACCTAAAAGTTGCAGAATTAAAATACAAAAAAATAAATAAAAAATTCAGCAGCATCTGGAGGAGTTATTAATATGTATGTAAAGTTGGTGTTATTTTCAGGTGTAATTTGAAGATAAAATAAAGAGAACAAATTCACAGAAAGAAGATGAAGACAGTTGTTAGATTGACACCATATTTGTTTATTCTGACAGAAATGAAGGGTTGTATGCTGAACAGGGCCACAGATATTGTTTCATGCAAGCTGCACAGGTGTTTATCTGCACACACATCAGGTACACTGTGTGCCATCTGCCAGGATCCAACAGCAGGATCATATGGTGAGATTGTGATCATTCATAAGCATAAGGTTCTCCATATAAAATAGAAGGAACTAGACAAACTTCCTAAGACCAGACATCTATTATAGGCCTACTTATACCTCCACTCCCAAATCACTAGGGTGTGACATATTTAAACAATGGAAATTTAATTTGAGTCTTAAATCCCTTTAAGACATTTGTGTGGCCAGTCTTATAACCTATAAATATAGCAGTAATTAGAAACCTTTTAATTTCTATAATTGTGCACAAAAGTCTAAATGATTAGCGTTTACACATACATTTGCTGTAAACTCAATTCACCAAAACATTGTATTCACCAAAAAGGATGGAGTGCATTCTAAAGGACTAATATTCTACATCTAATTGTTTGATCATTGAGATACCTCATTTATATCTGCCCCTAACTGTCCACAGTTAAAGAGAAAAGATATACAACAGTTTAAAAGTTCTTAAAGGGGTATATTCCTAAAATGCAAAACAATGGAAATGTTTAATATGTGTATGTATATATGAATATATATATATATATATATAAAAAAAAAATATATATATATATATATATATATATATATATAAAAAGAAAATTCACATGGAGTGCACTCTCACTAACAAGTGATCATCTGCCAGGGCGCCAGCAAAAATGTAATCCAAATAAAGTCAACAGGCTTGCACTGTCTGGACTTTTAACACACCTTTACTTGTGATGTGTCGTTTTGGGGATATGGCTCCCCTTTCTCAGACCAAATTCCCGAAATGTCTCAATTGCTTACCCTTTATTTTCCTGTCAGTGTATCAGTGTATATGTATTATCTGCATCTGAGAAGACACAAAGCCAATTCTGCAGATAACTAAAATAAATTCCTTCACTAAGAAATGCATTTGAACTGCTAAATCACTTATGTAGGCTCCTTTCAATACCTGGTTTTAATTAACTAGCATAAATCTAAATAATTCTGTGGATGTGCACCAAAACCTTGCAATAGTAAATAAAATAGTCTTACAAGTTATATTGTTACAATTTGACATCCCATGTAGAGGTAACCATAAACTCCATAATATATACTCAATGTATTTTTGGTGCTAATACATTTTAGATGTAATTAAATGTAATCCAGCAATAACACTTAAGGGAAATAAAACACTTTGAGATGGTAATATAAAATGATAAGTAACACACACACACACACACACATATATATATATATATATATATATATATATATATATGCATTATTTTTTCATTATTTATTTTGTAAATTGTAATTTATGAAATTGTTAGCTTTTTATTCTATGTTCTATGTATTCATAAATACATATTTCTACATATATCTGATGGTATTTTGGTACAATATATATCTATGCATATATATATAAAAATGGTCCAGTACTAGCCAGTACTAGTATGCACCTAAGCAATTCATAGCCTGTATGTAGAGTGCACGTGCGTCTGAGGGTCCTGCAGCTCCTCACATATATATCCAAAAGAACAAAAGATGGTGCCAGCACTGTGTCTTCAGGTTAAGATAATCTTTATTGTGGTGACATAGAAGAACAGCAAAGTTTCTGATTGGGAGGGTACACAACCAACCACTTCCAATATACATACAGGAAATAACTACTTTGTACTTAATCAGAATATTTGGGAGTGTACACAACCAACCACTTCCAATAGACATACAGGAAATAACTAAAAAAATTTAGACAGGGGTCTGATAAAATCACCCACAAATTGGAGAAACCAAAGAGAAGGTGAGAATTTAAGACAAAGAAAAAGAAGGTTCCCAGAAAGAGAGGAAAACAGGGTAGGGGGTTACATAAAACCCAAAGACAAAAGAATGAGATGAATTCCAATCAGATGAAGAAAGTAAAATATTATCAAAATGGCTATCCTTTGTGCCTACTAAGAAATTGAACAAGTTTAAGACATATATAGATGTATCTAAATTTATACGGCCCTTAACCTTAAAAAGATATTTTGCAAAAACAGCAGGCGAAAGAGAAGTACAGACATCTTTGATAAATGGTAACATAGATGTATATGTTTTTATATACTCTAAACTAAAGAAAAAAAATCCCTTTTTTACCCTAAACATGAGAAGGGCCCTGTCTTAGAGACTTTTGAAAAAATGATATTAAAGGATATAAAAAATATACCTGATAAAAAAAAAAAAATTTATGTTAGAACTTACCTGATAAATTCATTTCTTTCATATTGGCAAGAGTCCATGAGCTAGTGACGTATGGGATATACAATCCTACCAGGAGGGGCAAAGTTTCCCAAACCTCAAAATGCCTATAAATACACCCCTCACCACACCCACAATTCAGTTTAACGAATAGCCAAGTAGTGGGGTGATAAAGAAAGGAGTAAAAAGCATCTACAAAGGAATTTGGAAATAATTGTTGAGTGCTTTGTAAGTAAGGGTTAATACTTTAAATTGTATTCTGTAGTGTATGGGGAGCCAGTGTAGAGACTGGCAGAGCGAAGCAGCGGATGTAGATTGGCGACTTAGGTGGATAAGTCTAGCAGACTTTGCAATAATGTTTAATTGTATATTTAAATAATTTTAGTAGGGTTAGGTTTTTATTATGTAATTGAGTTTATTTAATTGGTAGTTTAATTTAATTGTAGTATAATAGTTAGGGTAGGTTAATTAAAAAAAAATAATATTAGTTTATTTTAATTCTACAGGTAAGTTTTAATTTATTTGAATATAGGGATGTTGTAATTTTAATTTAAAGTTAAGGGGTTGTTAGGTTTAGGGGTTAATAGCTTAATTTATTTTTTGGAAAAATGGGGGGCTGACGGTTTAGGGGTTAATAGGTTTAGTTAGTGGTGGTGATGTGGGAGGTCAGAGGTTTAAGGGTTAATAAGTTTATTTAGTGGCAGCAGTGTCGGGGAGAAGCAGAATAGGGGTTAATAGCATTATTTAGGTGGTGGCGATGATGGGGGCGGCAGATAAGGGGGGTTTAGACTTGGGGTTTATGTTAGGGTGTTAGGTGTAAACGTAACATTTTTTCTACCATAGAAATCAATGGAGTATGCTTCATTTTCTTGCAGCATCGAACATAAGCTTTCGGTGCTTTCAGACTCCCATTGATTTCCATGGCATCAAGGGTGGCAGATTGAAAACCAGGTACGCTGTGTCTGAAAAGACGCAAGCGTACCTGTTAGAGGTTTGATAAATGGGGAAAAGTGTCAAATAGAGCCGAATTTGTATTTGGAACATTTGTAATGACACAAGCATCGATCTGCGTCGGATTGAGATTGCAGGATTGTATGTTACGTCACAAATTTCAACATTTGCCGATCTTGAGTCTTTGATAACTAGGTTGGATCAATCTCACAACAATTACGATGTGGAATTCCAGTGTATTTTCGGTTGACACTTTAAAAAATAGGCCCCATAGAGAGAGAAAAACAAGGGGCCCAAGACCTTGCAGTATTCCAACTGAGAGAGGCATAGGATCACAAGATATGTTGTGAAAGGAAACTGAAAACAAGCGGTTTGAGAGATATGAGGAAAACCAGGAGAGGGCTGTGTCTCGGATGTTAAATGAATGTAGTATTTTTAGGAGGAGAGGATGGTCGACTGTGTCAAAAGCAGCGGATAGGTCAAGAAGAATTAGTAAGGAGTAGTGGCCTTTTGCTTTAACTGATAACAGGTCATTTGTTACTTTAGCAAGAGCAGTTTCTGTTGAGTGTTTAGGGTGGAAACCAGAATGTAGTGGATCAAGTAAGGAGTTAGCTGTGAGAAATTGAGTTAGCCGATTATAGACCAGTTGTTCCAATAATTTTGAAAAAGGGAAGTATGGAGACCGGTCGATAGTTAAAAGGCGTGGAGGGGTCAAGCAAGGTTTTTTTTAGGATTGGTATGATTGACGCATGAATATATCAGGAAATGTGCCAGCGGTGAGAGATTGCTTAAAGAGATGAGTTAGGGTAGGGGTTAGTGAAGCAGAGAGAGAGGAAAGAAGTCGTGAAGGAATAGGGTCAAGTGGGCAGGTTGTGAGATGAGTCAAGGATAGGAGTACAGAGACTTCTTCCTCTATTACAGGAGGAAAGTAGCATAGAGTTTAGTTAATTGAAGGGGAGGGTAGGATTGCTGGGTTTGAGGGGTGTGAGGTGCAGATAACTTTTCTAATGGTGTCAATTTTATATTTGAAGTGATCAGCAATAATCTGAGCAGTGAGGTTGGTAGTTGACAGGGGTGCAGGCGGACATAGAAGGGAGTTAAAGGTTGAGAACAGCTTTCTGGGGTTGGATGCGTGATATGACACAAGGGAGGAAAAATAGACTTGTTTGGCCAGGCTGAGCGCAGAGTTGTAGGACTTAAGGATGAATTTATAATGCCAGAAATCAGCACAGGTGTGTGATTTCCTCCACTGTCGTTCAGCAGCCCGTGAACATCACTGAAGATATCTGGTCTGTTTGGTGTTCCACGGTTGCCGCTGAGTGATTGATGTACGGCGAACAGTGGAGGGTGCTGCTTTGTCAAGTATTGATTTTAATGCCGAATTATACTGTAAAGCCACGAGGTTTGGGCAAGAGAGGGATGAAATGTCAGAGAGCAAAGGATTCAGTTGAGGGGAAAAGTCTGTGAGATCCAAGTCATTTAAATTCCTGTAAGGTAGCAGTTTCTTGGGGGCTTGCAAAGATGTAGCAGGTAGAGTAAGAGAGAAAGTTAGTAGATGGTGGTCAGAGAGAGGAAAGAGGAAGTTAAGGAAGTTGGAAACGGCACAGAGATTAGTGAAGACCAGGTCTATGGAGTTGCCTTCACAGTGGGTTAGAGATGTTGTCCACTCAGACAGGCCAAAAGAGGTGGTAAGGGATAGAAGTTTAGAGGCAGCAGGCATGATAGGATTATCAACAGTTATGTTGAAGTCCCCTAAGATGAGTGAAGGGACATTACAAGAGAGAAAATGTGGAATCCAGGCTTCAAAGTGGTCCAGAAATTGTGATGCTGGGCCAGGGGGCCGATAGATAACTGCAACACGAAGAGCTACAGGGGAGAAGAGGTGGATAGCATGAACTTCAAAAGATGAGAAGGAAAGAGAGAGGGGTGAAGGAATGCAGTGAAATGTACTGTGGGGAGACAGGAGAATTCCGACTCCTATATGTATAGAAATATATAGGAATATCTATTTATAAATCCTTAGAACATAATCTGTGCAGCAACCAATCAGCAGCTACTGAGTCTATGTAGATATGCTTTTCAGCAATGTATAGCAAGAGAATGAAGCAAATTAGATAATAGAAGTAATTTAGAAAGCTTTTTTAAAATCGCATGATTTTTCTAAATCCTGAAAGAAAACAATTGGATTTAATTTCCCTTTAAATATGAACATTGCATAAATATGTTTTTTTCATGTTTTCATTTACTTAACTGCAAAGGGCTCCTGTACTTATATATATTAGTGCTGCAGAACCTGTTGGCGCTCTACAAATAACTAGTAATAATAATATATATGTACACATATGTATTTATGTGTATATATGTATGTAAATTCATATATACACATAAATGCACATATATAGACATACATATATACATTGTATGTTTAGAGATGTATGTTTATGTATCTCAATGTTAATGCCCTTTGTCTGCTTTTTTTGTTTCTAACACCTAATACCTCATATTGTTGAACCCTTACAACGTGTGTGCAATATTTTTAAAAATATTTTTTGTTAGATTATGTTATTATGAGTGTAAGTGTACATTTAGCCACAAATCAGCAAGCGCTACCCAGGTGCTGAACCAAAAATGGGCCAACTCCTAAGCTTACATTCCTGCTTTTATCAAGCTACCAAGAGAACAAAGAAATATTGATAATAGGAATAAATTAGAAACTTAAAATTGCATGCTTTATCTGAATCATAAAATAAAAAAATGGGTTTCGTATCCCTTTAAGTCTGTGCTGTATTACCATAAAGCATTTCAATTGTTTACATTTTTATGAACAAAGCAACCCTATTGTCTGCTTGATATCAGAGCCTACAGAAACATCACTAGAGCTCCAAATCAATCACCATGCACAGAATCATGAAAAAACAACTACAGAGCATGTTTTGCGAGTTTAAGAGATATGTCTTTCAGTTCACAGATTTCTTTTCTTATCAATTGTGCATTATATTTTATTTTTATGTTTTGGAAATAACTTTTGGATACTTCTCCTAGCTCTTAAATCTGTTTACAGTTAGAACTAAAACTGGTAATGATATGTGATAAAAAAAAAATGGTTCTTCTGAAAAAAAATATTAGTAAAATATAAGAAATCAGATAATTTTAAATATTCTATTGTTTTTCAATTTTACTTCCCAAGCATTTATCATAATGCATGCATTGCCACAAGATATAATTGATTGCTGGGAACCAAATTCCAAATTCATTGATATAGTATCTTAGTAAATATGTGTTTTAGCACATTTTAAAGTAGTCCAACAAAATAAACCAGAACTGATTACTAACTGCATGAAAACAAACACATTGTGGGGCCCGATCCGATATGCAGCGTCGCCCGCAAAAGCCGGCAACGCCGTTTTTTGCATGTTTTTGGTATCCTATATACAGCGCCGCATCTAAATGCGGCACTTATATATTTCACCCGTCGCCCGCAATTTTTACTCCCATAGGCTAACATGGGACCGCGTTGTAAATCGGTATCCAATATCCAGCGCAAGGCCTTACATGGCGAAAATGGAGAAATCTTACTCCATTTTCACCTCGCCATAAAATGCAGACGTAGCAGGGCTTGCTCTGAGTATGGGAGCACTGTAACTCCCTAAAATGCCTGCAAATTGAAGAGCCCTGAAGATCTCCCTACCTTGAGTCGTCTTCACCCAACCGGGCCGAAGTCTTCATCCGATGGGGCAGAAGAGGACATCCAGACCGGCAGAAGTCTTCATCCTATCCGGGCAGAAGAGGACGTCTGGACCGGCAGACATCTTCATCCAAGCAGCATCTTCTATCTTCATCCATCCGAGGAGGAGCGGCTCCATCTTCAAGACCTCCGGCGCGGAACATCCTCCTTCCCCGACGACTACCCGACGAATGAAGGTTCCTTTGAGTGACATCATCCAAGATGGCATCCCTCGAATTCCGATTGGCTGATAGGATTCTATCAGCCAATCGGAATTAAGGTAGGAAAAAATCTGATTGGTTGATTGAATCAGCCAATCAGATTCAAGTTCAATCCGATTGGCTGATCCAATCAGCTAATCAGATTGAGCTTGCATTCTATTGGCTGATCGGAACAGATCGGATCGGAATTAATTTAATGATAGTGTAGTGTTAGGTTTTTTAATTGTAACTTAGGTTAGGATTTATTTTACAGGTAATTTTTTAATTATTTTAACTAGGTAGCTATTAAATAGTTATTAACTATTTAATAGCTATTTTACCTAGTTAAAATAAATACAAAGTTGCCTATAAAATAAAAATAAATCCTAAAATAGCTACAATATAATTATTAATTATATTGTAGCTATTTTACGCCTAGATTTAGAGTTCTGCAGTAGCCGTCAAAAGCAGCGTTAAGGGCTCCTAACACTGCTTTTGGCCGCCCGCTGGTATTTAGAGTCGTGTAGGTAAAGTTCTAACGCTCACTTTCAAGCCGCGACTTTTCCATACCGCAGATCCCCTTACGCCAATTGCGTATCCTATCTTTTCAATGGGATCTTCCTAACGCTGGTATTTAGAGTCTTGGCTGAAGTGAGGGTTACAACTCTACCGACAAAACTCCTACCGCCCATGGAAAGGCTGTAGTTAAGAGCTTCATGGGCTAACGCCGGTATATAAAGCTCTTAACTACAGTGCTCTAAAGTACACTAATACCCATAAACTACCTATGTAGCCCTAAACCGAGGTCCCCCCACATCACCGCCACTATAATAATTTTTTTTAACCCCTAATCTGCCGACCGCACACCTGACGCCACATACATTATCCCTATGAACCCCTAATCTGCTGCCCCTAACATCGCCGACACCTATATTATATTTATTAACCCTTAATCTGCCCCCCCAACGTCGCAGCTACCTTACCTACACTTATTAACCCCGAATCTGCCAACCGGACCTCGCCGCTACTCTAATAAACTTAACCCCTAAACCGCCGCACTCCCGCCTCGCAAACCCTATAATAAATAGTATTAACCCCTAATCTGCCCTCTCTAACATCGCCGCCACCTAACTTCAAGTATTAACCCCTAATCTGCCGACCGGACCTCGCCGCTACTCTAATAAATGTAGTAACCCCTAAAGCTAAGTCTAACCCTAACACCCCCCTAAGTTAAATATAATTTTAATCTAACGAAATAAATGAAATCTTATTAACTAAAGTATTCCTATTTAAAACTAAATACTTATCTGTAAAATAAATGCAAGAAGGAAAAGAGGGCGCCACAATAGCGTAATATTGTTTGGTAATGTGAGTAACAATATAAGAACAGGTAATATGCTTACCAGAACAAGAGGCACTGTACTGTGACCTGTGCGTGACAGCTTGCTAGCACTTAACAGTGGCTAGTACACTGGGGGGAATACGTTCCTTGGAGTCTTTTCAGGTACCCCCTGGGCAAACTTTTCTTGGTGCTTGTAATTTCAAATAGAGAATCGGACTTGGCGTGTTGTTGTATTATGATAGAATACCACAAAGCACGGAAAACTTCTTAATTAAAATTGCTTTAATATGATGCGTTTCTCAACCCCAACTGGGTCGTTTCCTCAGATAAAAGCGAAACCTGTAAAATAAACCCTAATATAGCTACAATATAACGAATAATTATATTGTAGCTATTTTAGGATTTATATTTATTTTACAGGCAACTTTGTATTTATTTTAACTAGGTACAATAGCTATTAAATAGTTATTTACTATTTAATAGCTACCTAGTTAAAATAATTACAAAATTACCTGTAAAATAAATCCTAACCTAAGTTACAATTAAACCTAACACTACACTATCATTAAATTAATTAAAAAAATTACCTACAATTACCTACAATTAAATAAACTAAACTAAATTACAAAAAACAAACAAACACTAAATTACAAAAAATATAAAAAGATTACAAGAAATTTAAGCTAATTACACCTACTCTAAGCCCCCTAATAAAATAACAAAGTCCCCCAAAATAAAAAAAATTCCCTACCCTAATCTAAATTACAAAAGTTAACAGCTCTATTACTAGCCCTTAAAATGGCTTTTTGCGGGGCATGCCCCAAAGTAATCAGCTCTTTTGCCTGTAAAAACCCCCCACAATACTACCCCCCAACATTACAACCCACCACCCACATACCCCTACTCTAACCCAAACCCCCCTTAAATAAACCTAACACTACCCCCCTGAAGATCTCCCTACCTTGAGTAGTCTTCACCCAACCGGGCCGAAGTCTTCATCCGATGGGGCAGAAGATGACATCCAGACCGGCAGAAGTCTTCATCCTATCCAGGCAGAAGAGGACATCTGGACCAGCAGACATCTTCATCCAAGAAGCATCTTCTATCTTCATCCATCCGACGAGGAGCGGCTCCATCTTCAAGACCTCCGGCGCGGAACATCCTCCTTCCCCGACGACTACCCGACGAATGAAGGTTCCTTTAAGTGACATCATCCAAGATGGCGTCCTTCGAATTCCGATTGGCTGATAGGATTCTATCAGCCAATCGGAATTAAGGTAGGAAAAATCTGATTGGCTGATTGAATCAGCCAATCAGATTCAAGTTCAATCCGATTGGCTGATCCAATCAGCCAATCAGATTGAGCTTGTATTCTATTGGCTGATCGGAACAGATCGGATCGGAATTAATTTAATGATAGAGTAGTGTTAGGTTTAATTGTAACTTAGGTTAGGATTTATTTTACAGGTAATTTTGTAATTATTTTAACTCGGTAGCTATTAAATAGTAAATAACTATTTAATAGCTATTGTACCTAGTTAAAATAAATACAAAGTTGCCTGTAAAATAAATATAAATCCTAAAATAGATACAATATAATTATTCGTTATATTGTAGCTATAGTAGGGTTTATTTTACAGGTAAGTATTTAGTTTTAAATAGGAATACTTTAGTTAATAAGATTTAATTTATTTTGTTAGATTAAAATTATATTTAATTTAGGGGGGTGTTAGGGTTATGGTTAGACTTAGCTTTAGGGGTTACTACATTTATTAGAGTAGCGGCGAGGTCCGGTCGGCAGTTTAGGGGTTAATAAGTGTAGGTAAGGTAGCGGCGACGTTGGGGGGGCAGATTAGGGGTTAATAAATATTATGTAGGTGTCGGCGATGTTAGGGGCAGCATATTAGGGGTACATAGGTATAATGTAGGTTGCAGCGGTGTCCGGAGCGGCAGATTAGGGGTTAATTGTGTAATGCAGGTGTCAGCGATAGCGGGGGCGGCAGATTAGGGGTTAATAAGTGTAAGGTTAGGGGTGTTTAGACTCGGGGTTCATGTTAGGGTGTTAGGTGCAGACTTAGAAACTGTTTCCCCATAGGAAACAATGGGGCTGCGCTAGGAACTTAACGCTGCTTTTTTTCAGCCCAAACTGCCCCATTGTTTCCTATGGGGGAATCGTGCACGAGCACGTTTTTCCAGCTAGCCGCTACCGTAAGCAATGCTGGTATTGAGAGTTGAAGTGACGGTAAATATGCCTTTACGCTCCCTTTTTGGAGCCTAACGCAGCCCTTCAGAGAACTCTAAATACCAGCGTTGTTTAGAAGCAGCGCTAGAAAAAAAAGACGCGTAGCTAACGCACCCCTTCGGCCACAAAACTCTAAATCTAGGCGTTTGGGTTTATTTTATAGGTAAGTATTTAGTTTTAAATAGGAATACTTTAGTTAATAATAGTAATATTATTTAGATTTATTTAAATAATATTTAAGTTAGGGGGTGTTAGGGTTAGGCTTAGGTTTAGGGGTTAATCACTTTATTATAGTGGCTGTGACTTTGACGGTAGCAGATTAGGGGTTAATAGATTTAATAGGCTATGTAGGCTATGGCGGTTTAGGGGTTAATAATAAAATAGGTTTATTGCGGTGTGGGCTATGGCAGTTTAGGGGTTAATAATAGAATAGGTTTATTGCGGTGTGGGCTATGGCGGTTTAGGGGTTAATAATTTAGTTATTACTTGCGGTGTGGGCTATGGCGGTTTAGGGGTTAATAATTAGGCTTATTGCGTTGTGGGGGGTTGTCGGTCTAGGGGTTAATACATTTATTATTAGGAGTGAGAGGGGGGATTGCAGATATAGAGGTTTACGTGTTGGGCTTATTTTTGGGAGGCGTGTTAGACACTTACGGGAGATTTAAAATTTTAGTTAGTTTTCTTAGGCGCCGGCAATTTGTGCCAGGTGAAATGACGGGCGGCGCGGGTTCCCTTGCTTGCGCTGAAAACTATGCCGTATATCAGATTGCGCCCTATGCTGCTAGGTGTTTTGTATTTGCACCAAATAAAGTTGGGATTTTAGTCATATTCTTCTTGACCTAGAGTGTAAAATTTTAAATTTCATGAGGCAGAGCAAAAATAAAAAAAGACATTAAATATGACTGCTGAGAACATAAAAAAAAATTCCTGCTGAAAAATTGCTGAATTTTATTCTAAAAGTATTGTTGATAAATAAATCAGCAGGGTTTTGTATGACTTTTAACAAGCACCAGTGACAGTGTCACATGGCTGTATGTTGATAAATGTTACTTATGATGCTAATTCAAGATTAAACTGGATAAATCTAGTAGTGCGAGAGGTGGCTGCTCTACAAGGGTGCACAAGTATGAAAACTGCATATCACCCCAATCTTTTAGGTTGCACTTCAGTTTTGCTGGTTAGGTTAAGCAGGAGATTTTAATGTGAACCTCCATAAAAAGGTACTTTAATGTTTAGCCAATCAACCAGAACACCTAGCCACACCCAAACTACCTAGTCATGGCAACAGACCACCTATCCTGCCACAGGACATTCATAATCCAGTCTCCACTCACAAAGACTCCATTCATTAAACATTGGGCCGCCCATGGAGCTTGGCAGGGTGTTTGCCTCCCAAATATTGAATTTCTGATATAGCAACAGGGTTACAATCAAAGTAGGAAGAAATAGTGATACTGTTTTTATATTGTAATGAGGTTGGTTAAGCATCGAGCTATAGCATTTACTCATAACAGTTCTAGTTCAGCGCTAACTCAGCCTTTTTAGCCTTCTTGGTTTCCAATATGTGTACAGTCATTTGTATTGCAGTAACAATTATGATGCATTAATCACATAAATGTGAGGCTTTGAGGTTTATATAAATGAATTTGGAATTTGCTAAATCTAAGCTTATTTCTTTCATATATAGATATTATTTCCTATGCCAAGCACAGCAACATTTTCTAGCAACCAAGATGTTATGAAATTGACTCATGTAGCTTCTTTGTACGATGCCATGGGAGTTAAAGTCTTCTGAGTAGTTGATATTAGAGAAGTGAGGCTGACAAAAGATTTACACCATTGCCCTTATACCCACTAGTGGATTGAACAGCTGTGTCCAATCTCTTATCAGCAATTTTTTAAACAATATAATGCTGTGAAACAAAAATGAGACTATTTACTATTTAACGGTAACCAATATATTTTTTTAAGACACAAGAACAGACCATTAAATATTTAATATACTTGTCAACTAGATTATTATAAATATTTACAAGTTGTTTTTTTTGTAGTAAATTTAAGTAGGAACCAAGCTATCAGATAGTCACTTACTGAGATAACCAACCTCAAAAGTATGAAGTACTGCACATAAATTATCTTGATTTGATGTTGATTTTATATACTTCTACAAAACGCTTCACTTAACCTGAGATTCATCAAGCAGTAATCAGACTGTGAGTGCAAAGTTCTAGCATTTGCAGTCAACTGTCATTTACTGTTCTCTCAATAATTCTGGGGGTTGAGATTTTTGTTTCTAACTTAACTATCAATTTTCCAACAAATTTGTTCATGGAAAAATAATGCAATTTTATCACTTTTGAATGTTCCTGTATTGCTATGCATTATCTATATGTCTATGTATGTTAAGAATAATATCTCATATTTTTCTGCAATTCTACAGAATTTTACTGTACTAACCTTTAGTATTCTATAGTTTTTAAACTCTGAATACATTTTAAACAAAATGATAAGTATGCTGGTAGTGAAAGTGAATTTCAAATACATCTAGGGCCCGATTACAAGTGGAGCATTTTTTAATGGTCCTGCTCTAACTCCGCTAGAAGTAAGCATTTTGTCCACATCGAGTAGTGCTCTTATTACAAGTTGAAAGTAAACTGTGTTCGCACGCATGCTAAAATCTGGTGCTAACGTATTCCCCATAGAAGTCAATGGAGCAAAAAAGTGGAACACCTTACTCGCGCACAAAATTGATTGCAAATTCTCAAATGCGTTAACCCCACATGAAAATATAAATATTTCACATTCCAATGTTCTTCACATAGCAGAATATGCTCTACTTGACTGCAAAGGCCTTCAACACACTTTTATATATATACTGTATACCTTCTCTTTGTTTTTCTATATATACAATCATATTCAAAAGTTTAGGCACCACTGACAATTTCCATTATTTTCATTTATAAATAATTGGGGCCTAGATTTAGAGTTTGGCGGTAGCCGTGAAAACCAGCGTTAGAGGCTCCTAACGCTGGTTTTAGGCTACCGCCGGTATTTGGAGTCAGTCAGGAAAGGGTCTAACGCTCACTTTTCAGCCGCGACTTTTCCATACCGCAGATCCCCTTACGTCAATTGCGTATCCTATCTTTTCAATGGGATCTTTCTAACTCCGGTATTTAGAGTCGTGTCTGAAGTGAGCGTTAGAAATCTAACGTCAAAACTCCAGCCGCAGAAAAAAGTCAGTAGTTAAGAGCTTTCTGGGCTAACGCCGGTTCATAAAGCTCTTAACTACTGTGCTCTAAAGTACACTAACACCCATAAACTACCTATGTACCCCTAAACCGAGGTCCCCCCACATCGCCGCCACTCGATTAAATTTTTTTAACCCCTAATCTGCCGACCGCCACCTACGTTATACTTATGTACCCCTAATCTGCTGCCCCTAACACCGCCGACCCCTATATTATATTTATTAACCCCTAACCTGCCCCCCACAACGTCGCCGCCAGCTACCTACTATAATTAACCCCTAATCTGCCGACCGCCACCTACGTTATACTTATGTACCCCAATCTGCTGCCCCTAACACCGCCGACCCCTATATTATATTTATTAACCCCTAATCCGCCTCACTCCTGCCTCAATAGCCCTATAATAAATAGTATTAACCCCTAATCTGCCCTCCCTAACATCGCCGACACCTAACTTCAATTATTAACCCCTAATCTGCCGACCGAATCTCGCCGCTACTGTAATAAATGGATTAACCCCTAAAGCTAAGTCTAACCCTAACCCTAACACCCCCCTAAGTTAAATATAATTTAAATCTAACGAAATAAATTAACTCTTATTAAATAAATTATTCCTATTTAAAGCTAAATACTTACCTGTAAAATAAACCCTAATATAGCTACAATATAAATTATAATTATATTATAGCTATTTTAGGATTTATATTTATTTTACAGGTAACTTTGTATTTATTTTAACCAGGTACAATAGCTATTAAATAGTTAAGAACTATTTAATAGCTAAAATAGTTAAAATAATTACAAAATTACCTGTAAAATAAATCCTAACCTAAGTTACAATTAAACAATCAATAAATTAATTAAATAAACTACCTACAATTACCTACAATTAACCTAACACTACACTATCAATAAATTAATTAAATACAATTCCTACAAATAAATACAATTAAATAAACTAGCTAAAGTACAAAAAATAAAAAAGAACTAAGTTACAAAAAATAAAAAAATATTTACAAACATAAGAAAAATATTACAACAATTTTAAACTAATTACACCTACTCTAAGCCCCCTAATAAAACAACAAAGCCCCCCAAAATAAAAAATGCCCTACCCTATTCTAAATTACTAAAGTTAAAAGCTCTTTTACCTTACCAGCCCTGAACAGGGCCCTTTGCAGGGCATGCCCCAAGAAATTCAGCTCTTTTGCCTGTAAAAAAACACATACAATAACCCCCCAACATTACAACCCACCACCCACATACCCCTAATCTAACCCAAACCCCCCTTAAATAAACCTAACACTAAGCCCCTGAAGATCTTCCTACCTTATCTTCACCTCACCGGGTATCACCGATCGATCCTGGCTCCAAAATCTTCATCCAACCCAAGCGGGGGCTAGACATCCATCATCCGGCGGCTGAAGAGGTCCAGAAGAGGCTCCAAAATCTTCATCCTATCCGGGAAGAAGAGGCGATCCAGACCGGCAACCATCTTCTTCCAAGCGGCATCTTCTATCTTCATCCGATGAGGACCGGCTCCATCGTGAAGACCTCCAGCGCGGACCCATCTTCTTCCGACGACGTCCAACTGAAGAATGACGGTTCCTTTAAGGGACGTCATCCAAGATGGCGTCCCTCAAATTCCGATTGGCTGATAGGATTCTATCAGCCAATCGGAATGAAGGTAGGAAAATTCTGATTGGCTGATGGAATCAGCCAATCAGAATCAAGTTCAATCCGATTGGCTGATCCGATCAGCCAATCAGATTGAGCTCGCATTCTATTGGCTGATCGGAACAGCCAATAGAATGCGAGCTCAATCTGATTGGCTGACCTCTTCAGCCGCCGGATGATGGATGTCTACCCCCGCTTGCCTTGGATGAAGATTTTGGAGCCAGGATCGATCGGTGATACCCGGTGAGGTGAAGATAAGGTAGGAAGATCTTCAGGGGCTTAGTGTTAGGTTTATTTAAGGGGGGTTTGGGTTAGATTAGGGGTATGTGGGTGGTGGGTTGTAATGTTGGGGGGGGGGTATTGTATGTGTATTTTTACAGGCAAAAGAGCTGAATTTCTTGGGGCATGCCCCGCAAAGGGCCCTGTTCAGGGCTGGTAAGGTAAAAGAGCTTTGAACTTTAGTAATTTAGAATAGGGTAGGGCATTTTTTTTATTTTGGGGGGCTTTGTTATTTTATTAGGGGGCTTAGAGTAGGTGTAATTAGTTTAAAATTGTTGTAATATTTTTCTAATGTTTGTAAATACTTTTTTATTTTTTGTACTTAAGTTAGTTTATTTAATTGTATTTATTTGTAGATATTGTATTTAATTCATTTATTGATAGTGTAGTGTTAGGTTTAATTGTAGATAATTGTAGGTATTGTATTTAATTAATTTATTGATAGTGTAGTGTTAGGTTTAATTGTAACTTAGGTTAGGATTTATTTTACAGGTAAATTTGTAATTATTTTAACTATTTTAGCTATAAAATAGTTCTTAACTATTTAATAGCTATTGTACCTGGTTAAAATAAATACAAAGTTACCTGTAAAATAAATATAAATCCTAAAATAGCTATAATATAATTATAATTTATATTGTAGCTATATTAGGATTTATTTTACAGGTAAGTATTTAGCTTTAAATAGGAATAATTTATTTAATAAGAGTTAATTAATTTCGTTAGATTTAAATTATATTTAATTTAGGGGGGTGTTAGTGTTAGGGTTAGACTTAGCTTTAGGGGTTAATACATTTATTAGAATAGCGGTGAGCTCCAGTCGGCAGATTAGGGGTTAATGTTTGAAGTTAGGTGTCGGCGATGTTAGGGAGGGCAGATTAGGGGTTAATACTATTTATTATAGGGTTAATGAGGTGGATTAGGGGTTAATAACTTTATTATAATAGCGGTGCGGTTCTCTCGGCAGATTAGGGGTTAATAAGTGTAGGCAGGTGGAGGCGACGTTGTGGGGGGCAGATTAGGGGTTAATAAATATAATATAGGGGTCGGCGATGTTAGGGCAGCAGATTAGGGGTACATAGGGATAATGTAAGTAGCGGCGGTTTACGGAGCGGCAGATTAGGGGTTAATAATAATATGCAGGGGTCAGCGATAGCGGGGGCAGCAGATTAGGGGTTAATAAGTGTAAGGTTAGGGGTGTTTAGACTCGGGGTACATGTTAGAGTGTTAGGTGCAGACGTAGGAAGTGTTTCCCCATAGCAAACAATGGGGCTGCGTTAGGAGCTGAACGCGGCTTTTTTGCAGGTGTTAGGTTTTTTTTCAGCTCAAACAGCCCCATTGTTTTCTATGGGGGAATCGTGCACGAGCACGTTTTTGAAGCTGGCCGCTTCCGTAAGCAACTCTGGTATCGAGAGTTGCAGTGGCGTTAAATATGCCTGTACGGTCCCTTTTTGGAGCCTAACGCAGCCATTCTGTGAACTCTCAAAACCAGAGGTATTTAAAAGGTGCGGCCAGAAAAAAGCCAGCGTTAGCTACGCGGGTCGTTACCGACAAAACTCTAAATCTAGGCCTGGGTGTTTAAATCAGCAATTTAATTTTGATCTATCAAATAACTGAAGGACACATAAATATTTCTTTAGTGAAATGAGGTTTATTGCATTAACAGAAAATGTGCAATATGCATCAAAACAAAATTAGACAGGTGCATAAATATGGGCACACCAACATATTGCACACCAAATATTGCATCAATATTTAGTAGACCCTCCTTTAGCAGAAATAACAGCCTCTAGACGCTTCCTATAGCCTGTAATGAGTGTCTGGATTCTGGATGAAGGTATTTTGGACTATTCTTCCTTGCAAAACATCTCTAGTTCAGTTAGGTTTGATGGTTGCCGAGCATGGACAGCCCGCTTCAAATCATTCCACAGATTTTCAATGATATTCAGGTCTGGGGACTGGGATGGCCATTCCAGAACATTGTACTTGTTCCTCTGCATAAATGCCAGAATAGATTTTGAGCAGTGTTTTGGGTTGTTGTCTTGTTGAAATATTCAGCCCCTATGTAATTTCAACTTTGTGACTGATTCCTCAACATTATTCTCAAGTATCTGCTGATATTGAGTGGAATCCATGCAACCCTCAACTTTAACAAGATTCCCAGTAACGGCACTGGCCACACAGCCCCACAGCATGATGGAACATCCACCAAATTTTACTGTGGGTAGCAAGTGTTTGTCTTGGAACACTGTGTTCTTTTGCCACCATGTATAACCCTCCTTGTTATGACCAAATAACTCAATCTTTGTTTCATCAGTCCCCAGCACCTTCTTCCAAAATGAAGCTGGCTTGTCCAAATGTGCGTTTGCATACCTCAAGCGACTCTGGCCTTAACAAGAACTGTGCCTGTGGTCTTCCACTTCCTCACTATGTTCCTCACAGTGGACAGTGACAGCTTAAATCTCTGTGATAGCTTTTTGGAACCTTCTCCTAAACCATAATGTTGAACAATCTTTGCTTTCAGGTCATTTGAGAGTTGTTTTGAGGTCCCCATGTTGCCACTCTTCAGAGGAGAGTCAAAGAGAACAACAACTTGCAATTGGCCACCTTAAATACCTTTTCTCATGATTGGATGCACCTGTCTATGAAGTTTAAGGCTTAATGGGCTCACCAAACCAATTGTGTGTTCCAATTAATCAGTGCTAGGTAGTTACAGGTATTCAAGTCAACAAAATGATATGGGTGCCCAAATGTATGCACCTGTCTAATTTAATTTTGATGCATATTGCACATTTTCTGTTAATCCAATAAAACTCATTTCACTACTGAAATATTACTGTGTCCTTCAGTTATTTGATAGATCAAAATGAAATTGCTTATGCAAACACATTATTATTTATACATGAAAATCATGGAAATTGTCAGGGGTGCCTAAACTTATATATATATAATAAAGTCCAATATGAATCCAGCACTCACCTATCTGCTACAACCACCGGGTTGCACTTTTAACACTCAAATACATTGCTCCAAAAGAAAAGCACTCTCCGTTTAAGTAAAACTATTTATCTTTAAATAATGGGGAGTGCCTTTCTTTTGGAGCAGTATATATATATATATATATATATATATATATATATATATATATATTTGTGTTTATATGCGTACGTCTGTAAATAAAAATAAACGCATATAAATACATATTTACACACATATAAACACACACACACACACACATATATATAAAATGCATTTTTATGTGTTTTGTGACTTTTTTGTTTACCAAAACACTTAACCAGAGCTCTGTGGACGCACTATCCGGTCACATGTTAACTTTCAGCTTGTAATAAGAAACAATAAACCTAACGTGCACAAACACCCACGATAAACCACTCTTTGCGTGCTCATTACTGTTATTGTGCCCCTCGTAATCTGGCCCCAAATATCTACATAAGGTAGATGAACACTTCCTTAACCAAAAGCAAATAAAAAACTTAACCTACAATTACTAGCATATTTTATCATTGTCCTTTTTAGAGATGCTACAGATGACAATTGATTGAGCATTCATCATTTTTTTTTCCAATAGATTATTACTGGAATTTTTTCAATGATGAATTTCAGAGACAACAACAGCAAAAACGACATTACTAAACTTAAACTCTAATGTGAGAAGAACAACACAGAGTCATCATCCCCACAATGGCTAGAGTGCAGATATTGAACACGTGTTGTCCTTCGGGGTACTTATTTGTTGTCCTTTGGGGGAAGGCACTTATGTGTCATCCTTCGGGTGCTTTCAAAGCTGCTCTCACTCCCCCTGTGCCTCAAGGTGTTACAAGATGGCAGAATGTGTTTGGCATTTTCAGGTAAAACCAGGGTTGCGTGTGAGGTCAATATACCCCGAAAACCCTAAAGTGTTAGGCTGCTGCAGCTTAAAGAAGGGAGCTGGATGGTGGTAGTATTAAAATCCCTGAAGGTCAGCTCCCTTAAAAGAACAGTAAACATTAGTTTACATGTTACATAATTCTGCACTATGTATAACAAGAGATAAGTATAGATTTAAGTGCCAAATTACTAATTTAGAGGAACAAATTGAAACAAAAGTCCATCCGTGTGTTATCACTTTGTGTATATACACTTAATTCCTTGTTTGTGTATAGGAATTAGCTGGAGTTGTGCTTTTAAACCACAACCTGTTAAAGTGGGTTGAGCTTGCAGGTAATATCAGATCTCATTATGTTATCACTTTGTGTATACACACTTACTTCCTTATCTTATATTCATCTGTAAACCAAAGCTCAATATTTAGAGAGAACAATAGAAAAGTATAATTTTATTAGTTTTCTCTTATACAACATACTGGGAGTCTAATTTATTCTGCTGGCTTTGTTTACATAGCCTGCCAATAGCATGGAGTGCTTTTTTAAGTGCACCCGTAAATGGGCAAATTTGCCTGTTTACGGCGCACGTTAAATAACGTTACAAGCCATTACAAATGACAAGTTAATGCTACCACAATCTTACGGTAGTAATTTGCGCTCCAAAAATTAACTAGATGTCAGACCTCTGGTTAATTTAACAAATATTCCCCAATTGCCCCCTTTGTTCCTTTATTAATATAATAAATACACACAGAGAGAAGCACACTCACAGGAACGAACAACCAGCTCAATAACATTGTTAGCTTGTTCTATCATGATTTACCACCTGGGTGCAGCTTCTTTTTAGCACTGTAATGTTTTTCACTGAGTAGAACTATCCTGTAGTATATCAGTCTGATCCTGCCTATTATGGTCAGTCCAGCGCCGAAATACCAGGCGATTCCTCTCTGAACAAGCAACCCCAGAACATTGTTTCAGCCTTCATTGGGCGTTGTCAGTGAGGTCTAGCCATATTTCTCTAAGAACACTGAGCAAGGAGTCTATGGGGCTGATGTATCAAAGCTTCAACAGATAATACAATGGAATTCGCTTGAATCTCGTGACATATTCGACGCAAATTGAATCCGCCGTAATTAACAAAGCATCAACATCGACAAATGTTGAAATGTGTGACGTAATATATGCTCCCACAATCTCAATCCGACACAGACCGATGTTTGCGTCATTCCAGATGTATCGAATTCCCATTCGACTATTTGTCCCTCTTCCCAATTTAACAAATATTCAACAGGTACGCTCACGTCTTTTCCGTCGCAGCGTACCTATCGTTCAAACCGCCATCCTTGAGGCCGCGAATGCCATAGAAATCAATGGGAGTCTGAAAACCCAGAAAGGTTATATTAGATGATGCAAGAAAATTAAGCTTATTACATATTTATGTAAATTAGAAAGTTGATTACAATTGTATACTCTTTCTAAATCACACAGACAACAAAGACACATGTTCAGTATCTAAATAATATGTTAAATAATAATATTATAATCACATGTAATTTCAAGGGACAGATTCATTTCAAAAGTAGTTTTAATGACAGGTAATGTCTGTCTGGCAGCAGGACTAGTAGATATAGGGATAAAAATGAAATAAATACATTGCATACTATAGCTAACTTCCGTTTTTTGATCAATCTAATTTCACCATGTTTAACGCATATAATACAAGTCCCACTGCATTTCACACCAAATTTGATGCAATACTTTGCACCAAATTGGATGCAATACTCAAATTCCTAAACAACCCACAAACTAGTGACCACCACTTTTCATTGGGAAATGCATAATCACATCAGCCAATCTGATTTAAATATACATTTTATACTATCACTAACTTGCTCGCTAGATAACTACTCAGAATTTGTAAGTGCCATTTGTTACATTGTGTATTCTACTTTGAAAGTATGTATATGTAAAATTATTATTAAAGTTAAACATTTATGATGACATAATCTTAAAATGATAGCTCAAAGGGATAGTCCACCTAACATTAAACTGTCATGAATTAGATACAGCAGAAATTAAAATCACCTCTTTACTGTCATTATATTTTCAGTGTTTTTCTTCCTTCTCTTGAATTTAATTTTCATTAAGAAATGTCATTTTATATGCCAGCCCATTTTATAACACCTGTGTAGGGGTCGTGTTTAAAACTACACTGCAATCAGGAAGGGTTACACATGTGCAGAGAGAGAACTGGCACAGCTCTTAAAATATCCATTGTTTGCAAATAAATACCTATGATATCCTGATTACATGTTATATTCGCAATTATTCTTCCTCAGAATAATAATATATTTATACTATATACATATAGTGGTGTAAATAAACACAGAGATATGAAAGACAACATTGTTTAGAACAAAATACAATTTAGGAACATGTAAATATGTTTAGAAACAATTTATGACATAACACACATATATACTGTATATATATATATATATATATATATATATATATATATATATATATATATATAGTATGTGCAAAGATATATGTACAAATTCTAGCATTAATAATCATTTTAAAAAAAGAAAACAAATACAAATACACATTAATTTATGTGAAAATACCATATATCAGATTTCTTTGTATAAAAAATAAATAAAAAAATATCTTTCTATGCGATATTATTATTTGTTCAGGTATAAATCTAGCTATTTCTTGGACATTAACAGATGACAAACAAAAGATTAGCTTTAGAGAAATGTGCTTGTTCGTAGACAGTAATGATATCATATAAATAAAGTTGGAAAAAACAGAATATCATCGACATTGATGACTCTTATTTATCAACAGTCGGATGCTCATCGCTCCGTACTTGACGTGCATGTTTTTGACAGACTTTTTAATAAATAAGGGTGTCGTATGTGGATTCGGGGCAGCGATGTCTGGTGAGCGTATTGACTCCAGCGAATGGACCCGAGATTGATGCTTTGATAATTCGGCCCCTATGTCTGGTTTCCCCTTTTTTCCGTTAAGGAGAGCATCTTTCATTTTTAAAATAATAACTGCACAAAGCAGTTTTAAGGGGTCAAAGTTTGCAGATGTGGAAGGTTAGAAATAAATGGCACTGAAAAGTGCCTTTACATTGTGGTTTATGGCGACTGTGTTATTACTATAAATATACATATATATTCATGTGTTAATATGTGTATATACAAATAAAACATATGAAAATATACCGTATGTATATATTCATATTTGTATATATTTAAACTTTGCTGCCCATCCCTGAGCTACTTAAACTCTTAACTGCGCTAGGTTCTCTGCCGTGACTATCAGCATAAGGTTCTCTGCCGTGACTATCAGCATAAGAACGAGGCTCCAATTGGCACATACTAGTAATACCTGTGAACATATGTGTGCGCTGGTATTACGAGTGGAACACAAATATTGCACTCAGCAAAGTGCAATTTTGTGCTCCACTTGTAATCTAGGCCTAAACCAGCTATTTCAAATGTCAAAATAAAGGTAAATGAGCTATTTGTAAACCATTTAATATACTCCAGTAGGTAAAAAGGAGCATTGAGAACAATTTTTTTTATTTTTATGTATTGTCAAGGGCATTACAGTACAGAAAGAGCTCTGCTGTCATGTTTTTTAATTATCCCCTAGATTGTGAAAAACAACATGTAGATGTCCTCTGTAAAATGCTCAGAGTGGGAATGAAAAGTTGTTAATTCCTTACAGAGTGGATCATGAACCACTTCACTTGTCAGATAATCTGGGTATAAAGGTGAAGTCACCACATGGGGTGTCAACAAGCTCTAGAACCCTGACGTGCCAGGCCACTCACTGGATGGTGCAGTGAGTATAAAGTCCCTCAATATCAGTCCTAGAATCCTGCAAGGTCCATTGTTTGAGAAGACATTGCCTGCTCTTTCAAGTGTGTGCCTTGTGGTATGCAGTTAAAGCACTTTCTAAAACATAAAATAATAAAACACATCTTTTGCAGGGAAGGGGTCTCTAGGCCCTTATACTAAGTTAAAAATGCCTAGAGACCCTTTATCTGAAATCCCTAAAGCCTCTCTTTTAATAAAAGGCACTATATATGCTTGTATAGACAGGTGATAACCTGGCACAAATATAATGTTTATTTGCGTAGAGGCTCATGTGGGCCCTTATATACAGATGAAAGTTACATATACCCATAGGTCCTCATTTATAAGTTGTTCAATAAAATGTAGGTACTATTGAGGTCAGAGTCAGGTGATCAAAGAGGAGACGGTGTTTCACACTTTTCATTTTAGAATTCCTACAACATGATACATATAAAAAATAATGTTGCATCTGCTGGTAAAAAAAGAATAATTTGTGTGGGCTGAAAAATGTAAATGTGAGTAGCATCTACAAGCTCAAAAGCAGCTCAGCAAAGGGGTGTGAAATAGCTCAACAGACACTCTTATGTATCGATCAGCCACATGTGATGCCAATTTGTGCAGCCCTTTGTGTTACAGCTGTAAAGTATCATGTTTTTTTTTGTTTGTTTTTTAATAAACATTTTTTGTAAAGTTCTGAACAGTTGTTTTTTTTTTTGTTTTTAAATGTTAGTTTTTAGTACCAAAAATAATATGCAAAAGATTTAAATAAAAAAGAATAATGTATGTACTACAGTCACAGGGAACCTACATTTTAAGTTTAAAGGGCCATTATAGTCATAAAACTACATTGTCTGTGCAAATCTATATGCTTAACCCCCGCAAACTGGTTAAACACAAAGTTAAAAGTGTCCAATCAGCAGCTTGGATGATCATCAGTTTCTGCTCAGGGCCAGTAGTGCTCTATGGTTCCTAAGTGGTACTTTTATAACTAGAGAAGCTGCAACATGAATGGATTAAATACACAGAGTAGCAGCTTTACTAGTGATAAAATTAAGCTCTCTAAAAGAATGCAGCATGTCATTTTATTACTATAATAGCTTTGTAATGCAGTTGTACATTACCTAACACATGTATACATTATTAGAAAGATAACTAAAAATCTAATACTTCAAAATATAACTTAGAGAGACATAAAAGTTCCATAATAACATTTTATTATCATACTATTACTTGAAGAGCATATGGGGGCACATGTACCAGCCTGTTGAAGCACCTCATACTCCGTGCAGGGCAGGATTGCTCTTACAAGCCTGTAAACTGAAATTACCACAACTTCCTTACCTCTCATCTACCTTAGAGACAGTGGAGGTGGATTGGTTGTGCAAGATCAAGGGGTAAAGCTGCACAAACATTTGCTTTTGTAAAAATAAATATGTGCAGCAAAGGCTACCCCTCACCTTGTACCCAGGTTCCCTATGTAGCTATAGTAAGTGATTGCTGTTTATCTACATATATGTAGACTTGTGCACGGCGGAAAAATTTGTTTCGTTTTGAACCGATTCCGATTTTTCCAAATTTCATTTTCGGATCGATTTGTATTAGGATACATTTGAATGTATTAGTTTCGGATTCATTTGGATTCGAATAAATTCGGAGGTATTTGGTTCGGATTCGATTCGTAAAATCGGAAGTTCCGTATGTGTAAGTGGTATGTGCTGTGTATTAGACTAGTATTATGTACTGTATATTAGGTGTAACCTATCTGAATCAACATAAGTACCAACATCACAGGTACCAGATACACAATATACAGAGCGAGCAGAGGTATATTACCTAATATACAGTACATAATACTAGTGTAATACACAGCACATCCCACCTAAGTACCAACCTCACAGGTACCAGCTACGTAATGTGCTCTGCACAGAGCTAGCAGAGTGATATAATCTAATATACTGTACAATACTAGTGTAATTGTGATTAGTCCATGGCCATTTGAATGTAACAAATAAATCCAAACTAATTCGGATTTATTCATTACAAATGCATTCGGATTAGTTTAGTTTTGTTGCTAGGGTAATTCTGAAAATCCAAATTGATCCGAAGCTCCAAATTTGACAAATCTGTCCGAATTTCGTTTTGTAACAAAACAAAACGCACATGTCTAATATGATGCCCTGATTGGGTTAGCTCCCATGTACAGTCCCAAGTCAATAGTGCATTGCGGGTCCGGAGCTAACTATGGGCCCAATTTAACAAAAAAGTGTGCAAACAAGTTCTGAGATATGCAACCTGTCTGCTTGCATTCCAGGTTTGTCAAATAGCAACTGCTGCCCACATATAACATTGCACAAGCAAGTGCTTATGTAGCCACATCCTCTGCTATTGGGTAACAAATTGCAGGGGGCAGTTATCAATCACCCCAGACAAAACAGTCTGGGACGATTTAACTCGACAACCACATAAATAGATAAGGAAGCAGAGGTCTAAAGATAATGGGCCAGATTACGAGTGGACACTATTTACCGCTCCAGCTTGAGCGTTAAAGGGATATGAAACTTCAGATAGAAGTAGCTAGAAGTAAGCTTTTTGCATGCGTATGAGTTTAAAGTAAACGGTTTTCGCACTTGCGCTAACCTGATGAACACAAACAGCTGTAATTAAAATATCACATGTGTCTTCGCATATTCCCTCAAAGAAGTCAATGAAGCAAAAAAAAACCCAATACCCTACTCGCTCACAAACCTGATCCCATATTCTCATGTGCGCTAACCAGACATGAAAATATGAATATTTCTCATTGCAATGTTCTTCTTTTTTTTGTACAATATATATATCTATACCTATACATATGTATAGATAGATAATTATATATAGGTATAGATATATACAGATAGATAAAGGAATATTTATTTAGAAATACATAGAACATATGCTGCTATGTGCAGAACATTGGAATGTGAAATATTTACAGTAAATACACAGTATAATATTATATTAAAAATTAATATTGCATAAATAGGAGTTTATATATTTTCATCTACTTAACTGCAAAGGGCTCCAATGCAGATATATGCATATATATATATATATATATATATATATATATATATATATATATATATACAAAATCAGAAACAGACCTTGCACTCGCTGGATTTTTTAACAAACTTTTTTACTTGGCAAAAATAATGACGTTTCGGGGACAGTGTATCCCCTTCCTCAGCCGTCTGAGTAAAAAAGTTTGCCAAGTAAAAAAGTTTGTTAAAAAATCCAGCGAGTGCAAGGTCTGTTTCTGATTTTGTATATATAGTTTCTGATTTTGTATCTAATTTCACTGGCACCCTGGTTGTTGCATATAAGTGAGAGTGCACATCTTTTCTAAACGTATATATATATATATATATATATATATATATATATATATATATATATAAAACATAGCCAGGATGTGCACTCTCACTTTCCTTCATCTACCAGGGTGCTAGTAAAATACATAGTAGCAAAAGAAAAAACTTGCACTCACTGGATATTTCAAAAATCAGATTTACTGTGATAAAAGTGTAACGTTTCAGGAATTTTTCATCCCCTTCCTCAAACCGAGTCTGAGGAAGGGGATGAAAAATTCCCGAAACATTACACTTTTATCACAGTAAATCTGATTTTTTAAATATCCAGTGAGTGCAAGTTTTTTCTTTTGCTAATATATATATATATATATATATATATATATGTGTTTATGTGTTTATGTGTTTATATGTGTATATATGTCTGTAAATACATATATACAGATAAATTCATTAAAATTATGGTGGAGATCAAAGTCTGAGATTAAAATCCTCCATGTCTAAAAAGTATATCAATAAAAAAAATTGCATAGGGAATTAGCAGATCTAGGTAAGTATCCCCGCTTGCTTTTTCCCAGTAAAACTCCATATACATTGTTAACAATGCACAAGAGGATTCTGAGTAAGATATGCAAATTAGATATGCAAAATATCAGACCTTTTACTTCAAATACTGTTTTAACAAAGTGATCCCTTAATAGAATGATTGCATCAAATACAGAAATCACTGCTAGACAGCCTGATTCATTCTTATTAGAACTCTTCAGTAGCAGATAGATTTCTGATTGCTGCTTAGGTAAAGCTCATTTCAGGGTTAAATGAAAATTCATTAAAATTATGTTGGAGATAAAAGTTTGAGATTAAAATCCTCCATGTCTCAAAACTACATCAATACAAATTTGTGCACAGGAAATTAGCACATCTAGGCAAGTATTCCTGCTTGTTTTTCCCCAGTAAAACTCCATACACATTGTTACCAATGCACACGAGGATTCTGGGTAAGATATATTCAAATTAGATATGCAATATCTCCGACTTTTTGCTTCAAATACTGTTTTAACACAGC
Organism: Bombina bombina; assembly: GCF_027579735.1. NCBI lineage: Eukaryota > Metazoa > Chordata > Amphibia > Anura > Bombinatoridae > Bombina > Bombina bombina. Next base: position 162,876,713 of record NC_069501.1, read on the forward strand.
GATCCCTTAATAAGATGATCACAGCAAATACAAAAATCACTGCTAGACAGCCTGTTTCGTTCTTGTTAGAACTCTTCAGTAGCAGATAGATTTCTGAATGCTGCTTAGGTAAAGCTCATTTCAGGGTTAAATCAAAATTCAATAAAGTTATGGTGGAGATAAACGTTTGAGATTAAAATCCTCCATGTCTGAAAAGTACATGTCTAATTTGCATATCTTACCCAGAATCCTCTTGTGCATTCTGGGTAACTTACAGCAGGTTTTTTTAATATAAATATATAAGAACACAGCACTACATTAATAAATTTCATAAAATTATTGGTCTGCATTTTATTATTCAATTACTAGGCTATGAATACCCTAGACAAAAAAATGTGCTGTAAGTGATTTTCAATTTCTTGTCTTATTCCTTACAATGCCTTCTGGGATTTTTTGTTAAATACACAAAGTTGTGCAGGTCCATGGTTGAAAGCTTTTAGAGGCTGAAGTAATAATGAATATTTTTCTCAAGTAGCACTATAGTTTCCTTGGTTAAAACTCCTTGAAAGCAGCTATAATGTAATTTAAGAATAACCATGAAAGATCAAAGCTTGTGCATAACATTTTTAACCCTGCCATCCTTGTGCTAAGCTTTTTTTTTTTTTGGAGTTTGGGTGCCGCTCACATTTAAGTTATACTGTAGATCCTTTTAGCAAAATATATATATTTTGCGGGTAAAGTCAGATATTGGGTAATCCCAGGATTACACAGGTATAACGGAGATTACCCAAGCGGGTTTACCCGGATTAAAATTATTGCATTATTTCATGTATATATCATGACATGTGAGACATACAGCAAAAGGTATGTGTGCGTGTGTTTGCTTTCTAAGATCTATTTAAAAATAAAGTTTTTTCACCATATAAAAAGGGGCCTTTGGATATATGTATATATGTATAAGAGATCCTCTTCACTATTGTTGTATTGTAAAATTACTTGGCGGGTATGTTGTAGAGAAGGTTTACTATGTGATTATAGTACTTCCCAGACATGGGCCTCTAGTTGTTAAGGTCTGGCGAACCTGATCCGACACTGCGGATCAGGTCCGCCAGACCTCGCTGAATACGGCGAGCAATATGCTCGCCGTATTCAGCATTGCACCAGCAGCTCACAAGCGCTGCTGGTGCAAGGCGGCCCCCTGCAGCCTCGCGGCCAATAGGCCGCCAGCAGGGGGGGTGTCAATCAACCCGATCGTACTCGATCGGGTTGATTTCCGGCAATGACTGTCCGCCTGCTCAGAGCAGACGGACAGGTTATAGAGCTGCGGTCCTTGTGACCGCTGCTTCATAAATGTTGTTTCTGGCGAGTCTAAAGACTCGCCAGAAACAGAGGCCATCAAGCTCCGTAAGTAACTAGAGGCCCTAATCTTCAGGGTGTACTTGTTACGTTTATAATCTGTGTTCAAGGAGAGTATCTAGAACTCTCTATGACTAGGCTTAAAGGCAAAGTTAGTGGCAGCCCTCCCAATTTCAATGACCACTACAAAAGCTAGATAATTAATACAGAATAATAACAGATAATATATTCTATAAAATATGTATTTTTACCGTCACAATAGTCTGAGGTAGAGCAACTTCTTAAATCTAGACATGCTAGATAAGATGCAAAATTCCAGATGGTACATCAAGTATATTTAAAATATAAAAATATTTATTCTATTCAAGTTTAAACACATGTATAACACCTGAAACAGGCCAGCATGGTGCATGGTGTAACATAATTTAAGGTAATGCATTTATTAAAATGTATGAGTCAAAAAACAAATGGCTTGTTTGTTTAAAATGAGAATCAAAAGTTTGTAGATAGAACAACATATATTGATTCCTATTAGATAACTCATCCATTGATTGCCAAAGAGTTCAGATAGTATTAGTTTAAAACCCTGTGTACACACAAAACACAACTCAATTTCCCAGTTCCTGATATGAGGTGTAATTATTGCACATACCTTCTAATACAATGTGCTTCAATCAGGCTTAGCCAATGCAATATGAAGCAGTCACCACATCTTACACTGAATGGTTTCTTCTACCAACACTGAGTACTCACTAAAAACATATCAAAAAGCACTTCTCTAACTCAGGATGAGTTGAATTTTCTGACTGGACACTCTTTATTATTCAGAAGAAAATAAAGCTTTGATTTGTTTGTAATGTCACTTTGCATGTTTTCACTAATGATTCTTACGTATGGAATTGAAATGAGCAATATAAGATAGCAGGGCAGATAATGATTCTCCTATGGTTACGTCAGTAAAATTGAGATATTGTAGCGCTGGAAGGGCAGGCCCCCAAGATGTGGTCTATATTAATACATCAATGTCAGTGACATAAAGCCTCCTGTGTAAATATCAGAGCTCAGATTTAGGTCCCCCTTAAATATATTTGACATCACCAGCCCCAACCCATAATGCAGACACGTGCCCCTTTGTATCACTGTATGTTTTATATATATATATCTACAAAAAGCTTTAGGGCCACTGTTGTTTGCTGATTAATTAGATAGTTGATGAGTGACTTTAAAAGTCACATATAAAAAGAAGACATTTTAATTACTTGTGATGATTTGTGAACGCTCAAATATGTAAAATTAACAGAACAATCTGCAACTAACGTGTTTATTTTAAGAGGCAATGCTTAAAGAGCCATTAATCACAATTTAATAACACACACAGGGCCAGATAAGTATTTAGCACTTTCACTAGAGAGCTAAATGCACTAGAAGTAAACTTTTTGCACGCATCAGGTTGTGCTCGTATTACAAGTTCAAAGTAAAAAGTTATTGCTCTCACACAAACCCAACGCGCGCAATAAGCTGAACTTACATTATTGCGTGCGTGATAACCTTTTCCCCATTGAAGTCAATGGAGAAAAAAAAGTGTAAAAAAAACCCTAACACTCTATTCACACGCAAACCTGATCACATATTCTCATATGCGTTAACTCAACATGAAATATGAATATTTCACATTCCAATGTTCTACACATAGCAGAATATGTTCTGTTTATTCATAAATACATATATATATATATATATATATATATCTATCTATATATATATATATATATATATATATATATATATATATGAGAGTATTTTTGTACAATATCTATCTATATATATATATATATATATATATATATATATATATATAGATAGATAGATAGATAGATAGATAGATAAATAGATAGATATACAGGGAGTGCAGAATTATTAGGCAAGTTGTATTTTTGAGGATTAATTTTATTATTGAACAACAACCATGTTCTCAATGAACCCAAAAAACTCATTAATATCAAAGCTGAATATTTTTGGAAGTAGTTTTTAGTTTGTTTTCAGTTTTAGCTATTTTAGGGGGATATCTGTGTGTGCAGGTGACTATTACTGTGCATAATTATTAGGCAACTTAACAAAAAACAAATATATACCCATTTCAATTATTTATTTTTACCAGTGAAACCAATATAACATCTCAACATTCACAAATATACATTTCTGACATTCAAAAACAAAACAAAAACAAATCAGTGACCAATATAGCCACCTTTCTTTGCAAGGACACTCAAAAGCCTGCCATCCATGGATTCTGTCAGTGTTTTGATCTGTTCACCATCAACATTGTGTGCAGCAGCAACCACAGCCTCCCAGACACTGTTCAGAGAGGTGTACTGTTTTCCCTCCTTGTAAATCTCACATTTGATGATGGACAACAGGTTCTCAATGGGGTTCAGATCAGGTGAACAAGGAGGCCATGTCATTAGATTTTCTTCTTTTATACCCTTTCTTGCCAGCCACGCTGTGGAGTACTTGGACGCGTGTGATGGAGCATTGTCCTGCATGAAAATCATGTTTTTCTTGAAGGATGCAGACTTCTTCCTGTACCACTGCTTGAAGAAGGTGTCTTCCATAAACTGGCAGTAGGACTGGGAGTTGAGCTTGACTCCATCCTCAACCCGAAAAGGCCCCACAAGCTCATCTTTGATGATACCAGCCCAAACCAGTACTCCACCTCCACCTTGCTGGCGTCTGAGTCGGACTGGAGCTCTCTGCCCTTTACCAATCCAGCCACGGGCCCATCCATCTGGCCCATCAAGACTCACTCTCATTTCATCAGTCCATAAAACCTTAGAAAAATCAGTCTTGAGATATTTCTTGGCCCAGTCTTGACGTTTCAGCTTGTGTGTCTTGTTCAGTGGTGGTCGTCTTTCAGCCTTTCTTACCTTGGCCATGTCTCTAAGTATTGCACACCTTGTGCTTTTGGGCACTCCAGTGATGTTGCAGCTCTGAAATATGGCCAAACTGGTGGCAAGTGGCATCTTGGCAGCTGCACGCTTGACTTTTCTCAGTTCATGGGCAGTTATTTTGCGCCTTGGTTTTTCCACACGCTTCTTGCGACCCTGTTGACTATTTTGAATGAAACGCTTGATTGTTCGATGATCACGCTTCAGAAGCTTTGCAATTTTAAGAGTGCTGCATCCCTCTGCAAGATATCTCACTATTTTTTACTTTTCTGAGCCTGTCAAGTCCTTCTTTTGACCCATTTTGCCAAAGGAAAGGAAGTTGCCTAATAATTATGCACACCTGATATAGGGTGTTGATGTCATTAGACCACACCCCTTCTCATTACAGAGATGCACATCACCTAATATGCTTAATTGGTAGTAGGCTTTTGAGACTATACAGCTTGGAGTAAGACAACATGCATAAAGAGGATGATGTGGTCAAAATACTCATTTGCCTAATAATTCTGCACTCCCTGTATATATATATATATATATATAGATGATTACATATAGGTATAAATGAATACAGATATATATATATCTTCAGACTCGCCAGAAACAGCACTTAAAAAGCAGCGGTCTAAAGACCGCTGCTCCATAACCCTGTCCGCCTGCTCTGAGCAAGCAGACAGGAATCGCCACAATTCAACCCGATTGAGTACGATCAGGTTGATTGACACCTCCCTGCTGGCGACCCATTGGCCGCGAATCCAGCAGCTCTTGTGAGCGTTTTGCTCTCTGCATTCAGCGATGTCTGTCGGACCTGATCCGCACTGTCGGATCAGGTCCGAAAGCCCTTTAATAACTAGGCCTCTATGTATCCATATGAATACCATACTTATCTTGGAATGATGGACATACTTCTATAGTCACTTCAGGACATCAACGTTTACAAAAGGAGGTATTTTATATTTCATCTTTAACATTTCTTTGTAAGTCTCACTTGCGCTATCGTGATTGTCACAAACAGTTCTGGATCACTTAGTTGCGACTTTCATAGTTAACTATTGAAAGCCATTTCCATCCGCACCACTATTAACCAATCTTAATGCATCTTTAAAGTTGTCAGGATGGGCAGACTGAGTTCTTTTTCTATCACTATATGGTCACTTTGCAGGTATTCTTTGAAACAATATTTACTTCTAATGTTTGTTAATGGACCCTTTTCATTTTGGCGTGAACTAAAAACAAAATGGCAACTACTATTTTCTTTGCAAAACACTTATTAAACATTCTTTAAACTTTGAATCATGACCTTGCTGCCTTGATACTTTGTAACTTCCCATGAGACCCTTAAATGAAATGGCACCTATGTGACCGTGTTTTTATAGGGGACATGCCTCCATGCACTATAAAACCAATCACAGTCACTTGAGAACCTTTCAATGTGGTTGCACCTACATTACTAAACTCATGGTCATGAGTGTCTATTCCAGATTATAAATTCACTAATGTAGGAGCAGGCAATTTGAAAGAGTTTAAACTTAGCATGCAAGGAGGTGCATAAAACCAATTCACAAAGGTGTAATTTTGTTTAAGAGTTCAAAGAATTCAATTTTGTAGCACACACATTAAACCAAAATATAATGAGCTAAGAATTCCAGTAAAGAAGGGAAACTATAAAACTTAAATTTTAATAATACTAGTTCAAACCACAAATGTGAAATAATAAAAGCATTTAGAAAAATTAAAAGGTCTGCAAGGAAACCCAAAGACATTTCAAATGGAAATAAAGTACAATAGATCCCAAATTAACAAACTTAAGTATAATTTAAATCACTCAGGTTAATAACCACATAATAGGCCTATTGCATTGCACATGGATATAACTTCAAGACAGCCATTGACATGTAACTCTACTATTTTGTTATTACAGGCAGACCAGAAATATTGAAACAAAGTATTTCCAAACATGGCATTACAATTAAACTTTTCATTTACATAATAATGAAAAATCCCTTGGGGTTTTCTGGTACAGTATGTTTCATAGAACTACAAGGGTTCCAAATTCAGTCCTCAGGGAAGCTCATCACACCAGGATTTGAGGATCAAAAACAAATAACTAATTAATCAGCTGTTCTCAAGTAGGGATATACCCAATTTATGGCCTATTAATCTTCCCTGAGGACAGATTTGGAAACCACTTATCTACTTTAAGGTGTCAATAGACTAAAGGTTAGAATGTACAAGCACAAATTGCTTTGCATAATAATCAATCTTTAATAAATGTTATGCAAAGCTTAATTCTGTCAGGCAATTAAAAATATCACACACATTTTACTCATCAAAATTAAAGTCCCTAAACCTAAAAATATAAGTGATAAATCTATATCCCATCTCTACAAGATTTTTTAAGAAATAGTGACACCATAGGATAAAAGGTCTAAGTTTTAAACAAATTTGCAGATGAGAAATCTTTTGACACAGAACACTATAACGTTGCTATAAAAAATAAAAAAATGAGGAAAAATTAAAATTATGGTAATGTCAGTTATGGCCTCTCTAACTGGATGGAGCCCAATGGCAGGGGTAGTAGGAAGCTGGGCAGATTGCATAGCAATAGTCAGTAGATTTAAATATATACAATAGTGCTGTTTATTAGGAGAAAGTTATATATTCAAATGGCAAGTAATGTCCTGAAACAGATTATATTGGGGACAGGAAACAGGTAAGGCAAGTGTTAATTAAAACACACTGTGCAAACCAATATAGCTTATGATCAGGTGTATATTGAGACAGACAAGTGCCAAGTTCTCAAGTGCTTACTTCAGGGCCAAGCAAAATGGAATGCCCACGACTGAGCCAAGCAAAAGGAGGTGCCCACTTCTGGACCAAACAAAGAGAATGCCCATTTCTAGGCCAAACAAAATGAGTGACTGCTTCTGGGCCAAATAAAGTGAGCAACTGCATCTAGGCCAAACAAAGGGAGTAACCGCTTCTGGGCCAAACAAATGATGTGACCTCTTCTGGGTCAATGCAAAATACAAAAGCAGCAGCAGATAGAGACAATGCTGGAAACAGGACAAAGAAATAGGCACAGCAGGCAATAAGGTACTGGAGTTGGGAAACTGCAACAGAGAAACTCCAAATAAAAGTAACTGTACTAGTACTAACTGTACCAAATGCAGAGACAAGGTCAGGAAAGTCCAAGATTCAAAGGCAGGCAGCAAGTATCCACACTTAGGTAAGGTCACACACAGGAAATCCAGCAACAAACAGGAACCAGGAACAGGAACAACACTAATATGATAAAAAAAAAAATCTGAAACACTCAATACCTACAATATTGCTGAACTCCCAAAAAGACCCTATCTCCCTATGGGTCAGATACAGAAAACACCACACATAATAGGGGCAGCACTAAAAGTAATTAAAGGACCCACTAGGGGACCCACTATGGATACACAAATTATAACACTATGTTTATAAGGATAAACCCAATGTATGTCAGTAAAATCTCATATATTAAGGAGATATTTTGCTATATAAATACGTCAATATAAATGTGTGAGAAAAAATATATTCACAAGAAAAAAAGAGTTTATTCACAAGAGAAATGGTCAATGGGTTTTTATTTAAAAATACAATTACTAAAAAAAAAATTAAAATACCAAATGAGATCTTATGGGACCAAGTGGTAAAAAATATATGCAGTATAAAATATATATAAGAACATAAGCATAGAGATATAAGTCCAGAGTCAGTATAAGTGATATCACTTTAATTCCTGAATATATAACAGTTTATAGGGATTGAAATAAGTGTATTTAAACAATGATATTCGTGGATTTCAATATAGTTGGTGACTAGTGATTGTTTTCACTTCCTGGTCCGTGAAGTTAGATGGATTAAAATTTACCTTAAAATCGCTATAGCGATATCCTCTTTATATATCCAGTGTGTCAGCTGTGTCAGCTGTGTAAAGGGCATTTGTTTGGGCATTGCCATTAAAAACACAATTTATGCTTACCTGATAAATTTATTTCTCTTGTGGTGTATCCAGTCCACGGATCATCCATTACTTGTGGGATATTCTCATTCCCAACAGGAAGTTGCAAGAGGACACCCACAGCAGAGCTGTAATATAGCTCCTCCCCTAACTGTCATAGCCAGTCATTCGACCGAAAACAAGCCGAGAAAGGAGGAACCATAGGGTGCAGTGGTTACTGTAGTTTAAATTTAAAAATTACCTGCCTTAAAATGACAGGGCGGGCCGTGGACTGGATACACCACAAGAGAAATAAATTTATCAGGTAAGCATAAATTGTGTTTTCTCTTGTAAGGTGTATCCAGTCCACGGATCATCCATTACTTGTGGGATACCAATACCAAAGCTAAAGTACACGGATGAAGGGAGGGACAAGGCAGGTACTTATATGGAAGGAACCACTGCCTGTAAAACCTTTCTCCCAAATATAGCCTCCGAAGAAGCAAAAGTATCAAATTTGTAAAATTTTGAAAAAGTATGAAGCGAAGACCAAGTCTCCGCCTTGCAAATCTGTTCAACAGAAGCCTCATTTTTAAAGGCCCAAGTGGAAGCCACAGCTCTAGTGGAATGAGCTGTAATACTTTCAGGAGGCTGCTGTCCAGCAGTCTCATAGGCTAAGCAGATTATGCTTCTTAGCCAAAAAGAAAGAGAGGTTGCCGAAGCCTTTTGACCTCTCCTACGTCCAGAGTAGACAACAAACAAAGCAGATGTTTGACGAAAATCTTTAGTAGCTTGTAAGTAAAACTTTAAAGCACGGACCACGTCCAGATTGTGTAATAGACGTTCCTTCTTCGAAGAAGGATTAGGACACAAGGATGGAACAACAATCTCTTGATTGATATTCTTGTTAGATACCACCTTAGGTAAGAACCCAGGTTTGGTACGCAGGACTACCTTATCCGTATGAAAAATCAGATTAGGAGAATCACATTATAAGGCAGCTAGCTCAGAGACTCTACGAGCCGAGGAAATAGCTACCAAAAAAAAAAGAACTTTCCAAGATAAAAGTTTGATATCTCTGGAATGAAGAGGTTCAAATGGAACTCCTTGAAGAAACTTAAGAACCAAATTTAAGCTCCATGGTGGAGCAACAGGTTTAAACACAGGCTTGATTCTAACTAAAGCCTGACAAAATGCCTGAACGTCTGGAACATCTGCCAGACGCTTGTGCAAAAGAATAGACAGAGCAGAAATCTGTCCCTTTAAGGAACTAGCTGACAATTCTTTTTCCAAACCTTCTTGGAGAAAAGATAATATCCTGGGAATCCTGACCTTACTCCATGAGTAACCCTTGGATTCACACCAATAAAGATATTTACGCCATATTTTTTGTAAAATTTTCCTGGTGACAGGCTTTCGTGCCTGTATTAAGGTATCAATAACTGACTCGGAGAAGCCACGCTTTGATAAAATCAATCTCCAGGCAGTCAGCCTCAGAGAAATTAGATTTGGATGGTTGAAAGGACCATGAAGTAGAAGGTCCTGTCTCAGAGGTAGAGACCATGGTGGAAAGGATGACATGTCCACTAGATCTGCATACCAGGTCCTGCGTGGCCACGCAGGTGTATCAGAATCACCGATGCTCTCTCCTGCTTGATCTTGGCAATCAGTCGAGGGAGCAGAGGAAACGGTGGAAACACATAAGCCAGGTTGAAAGACCAGGGCGCTGCTAGAGCATCTATCAGTGTCGCCTTGGGATCCCTGGACCTGGATCCGTAACAAGGAAGCTTGGCGTTCTGGCGAGACGCCATGAGATCCAGTTCTGGTTTGCCCCAACGATGAATCAGTTGTGCAAAAACCTCCGGATGGAGTTCCCACTCTACCGGATAAAAAGTCTGACGACTTAGAAAATCCAGTTCTCTACACCTGGGATATGGATAGCTGATAGGTGGCAAGAGTGAATCTCTGCCCAGCGAATTATTTTTGAAACTTCTAACATCGCTAGGGAACTTCTTGTTCCCCCTTGATGGTTGATGTAAGCTACAGTCGTTATGTTGTCCGACTGAAATCTGATGTACCTCAGAGTTGCTAACTGAGGCCAAGCCTGAAGAGCATTGAATATCGCTCTTAGTTCCAGAATATTTATTGGAAGGAGAGACTCCTCCTGAGTCCACGATCCCTAAGCCTTCAGGGAATTCCAGATTGCACCCCAACCTAGAAGGCTGGCATCTGTTGTTACAATTGTCCAATCTGGCCTGCGAAAGGTCATACCTTTGGACAGATGGACCTGAGATAGCCACCAGAGAAGATAATCCCTGGTCTTTTGGTCCAGATTCAGTTGAGGGGACAAATCTGTGTAATCCCCATTCCACTGACTGAGCATGCATAGTTGCAGCGGTCTGAGATGTAAGCGTGCAAACGGCACTATGTCCATTGCCTCTACCATTAAGCCGATTACTTCCATACACTGAGCCACCGAAGGGCGCGGAATGCAATGAAGAACCCGGCAGGAATTTAGAAGCTTTGATAACCTGGACTCCGTCAGGTAAATTTTAATTTATACAGAATCTATCAGAGTCCCTAGAAAGGAAACTCTTGTGAGTGGGGATAGAGAACTCTTTTCCTCGTTCACTTTCCACCCATGCGACCTCAGAAATGCCAGTACTACGTCCATATGAGACATGGCAATTTGGAAGTTTGACACCTGTATCAGGATGTCGTCTACATAAGGGGCTACTGCTATGCTCCGCGGCCTTAGGACCGCCAGAAGCGACCCTAGAACCTTTGTAAAGATTCTTGGGGCTGTAGCTAATCCAAAGGGAAGAGCTACAAACTGGTAATGCCTGTCTAGAAAGGCAAACCTGAGAAACCGATGATGATCTTTGTGTATCGGAATGTGAAGATAAGCATCCTTTAGATCCACTGTAGTCATATATTGACCCTCCTGGATCATTAGTAGGATGGTACGAATAGTTTCCATCTTGAATGATGGAACTTTGAGGAATTTGTTTAAGATCTTTAGATCCAAAATTGGTCTGAAGGTTCCCTCTTTTTTGGGAACCACAAACAGATTTGAGTAAAAACCCTGTCCCTGTTCCTCCTTTGGAACTGGATGGATCACTCCCATAACTAGGAGGTCTCGTACACAGTGTAAGAATGCCTCTCTCTTTATCTGGTTTGCAGATAATTGTGAAAGGTGAAATCTCCCTTTTTGGGGGGGAAGCTTTTAAGTCCAGGAGATATCCCTGGGATATATTTTCCAACGCCCAGGGATCCTGAACATCTCTTGTCCACGCCTGGGTGAAGAGTGAAAGTCTGCCCCCTACTAGATCCGTTACCGGATAGGGGGCCGTTCCTTCATGCTGTCTTAGAGGCAGCAGCAGACCTTTTGGCCTGCTTACCTTTTTTCCAGGTCTGGATTGGTCTCCAGATTGTCTTGGATTGAGCAAAAGTTCCCTCTTGTTTAGCATTAGAGGACGTTGATGCCGCACCTGCCTTGAAGTTTCGAAAAGCACGAAAATTAGACTGTTTGGCCCTAGATTTGGACCTGTCCTGAGGAAGGGCATGACCTTTTCCTCCAGTGATATCAGCAATAATCTCCTTCAAACCAGGCCCGAATATGGTCTGCCCCTTGAAGGGAATGTTAAGTAGCTTAGATTTTGAAGTCACGTCAGCTGACCATGATCTAAGCCATAGCGCTCTGCGCGCATGTATAGCAAAACCAGAATTCTTAGCCGTTAGTTTAGTCAAATGAACAATGGCATCAGAATAAAAGAATTGGCTAGCTTAAGTGCTCTAAGTTTGCCAAGTATGTCATCCAATGGAGTCGCTACCTGTAAAGCCTCTTCCAGAGACTCAAACCAGTACGCCGCAGCAGCAGTGACAGGGGCAATGCATGCAAGGGGCTGTAGGATAAAACCTTGTTGAATAAATATTTTCTTAAGGTAACCTCTAATTTTTTATCCATTGGATCTAAAAAAAAAAAAACCACAACTGTCCTCGACAGGGATAGTAGAACGCTTTACTAGAGTAGAAACTGCTCCCTCCACCTTAGGGACTGTCTGCCATAAGTCCCGTGTGGTGGCGTCTATTGGAAACATTTTTCTAAAAATAGGAGGGGAAGAGAACGGCACACCTGGTCTAACCCATTCCTTATTAATAATTTCTGTAAACCTTTTAGGTATTTGGAAAAACATCAGTACACACCGGCACTGCATAGTATTTATCCAGTCTACACAATTTCTCTGGCACTGCAATGGTATCACAGTCATTCAGAGCAGCTAAAACCTCCCTAAGCGGAGGTGTTCAAGCTTAAATTTAAATGCAGAAATATTAGAATCAGGTATCTTTCCTGAGTCATTAACATCACCCACTGACTGAAGCTCTCTTTCCTCAGCTTCTGCATATTGTGAGGCAGTATCAGACATGGTTCTTAAAGCGTCAGTATGCTCTGCATTTTGTCTCACCACAGAGCTATCTCGCTTACCTCTAAGTTCAGGTAATACCGCTGACAGTGTATTATCCATGACTGCCGCCATGTCTTGTAAAGTAAATGCTAGGGGCGCCCTAGGTGTACTTGGCGCCATTTGAGCGTGAGTCCCTTAAGCGGGAGTCAAAGGGTCTGACACGTGGGGAAAGTTAGACGGCATAACTTCCCCCTCGTCAGATTCCTCTGGTGATAAATTTTTTTAAAGACAGAAAATGATCTTTATTGCATAAAATGAAATCAGTACATTTGGTACACATTCTAAGAGGGGGTTCCACCATGGCTTTTAAACATAATAAACAAGGAGTTTCTTCTATGTCAGACATGTATATACAGACTAGCAATGAGACTAGCAAGCTTGGAAAACACTTTAAATCAAGTTAACAAGCAAATATAAAAAACGGTACTGTGCCTTTAAGAGAAACAAATTTTGTCAGAATTTGAAAAACAGTGAAAAAATGCAGTAAATCAAATGAAATTTTTACAGTGTGTATAATAGGCTAACAGAGCATTGCACCCACTTGCAAATGGATGATTAACCCCTTAGTTCAAAAAACGGATAAAAAAAACGAAATAGACGTTTTTTAACAGTCACAACCAACTGCCACAGCAAGCTGTGGCCCTACCTTCCCCAATAAACGACTTTGGAAAGCCTTTGGGCCCTTTAGAGATGTCCTATAGCATTCAGAGGGCCTTTGAGGGAAGCTGGATGTCACAGTTTGTAATTTTAAGTGCACCAACTGTAACTTTTTATACTACAACAGTGGAAAGCCTCAGGTTTCTAGTCAAAATTTAAGCCAGCCATGTGGAAAAAACTAGGCCCCAATAAAGTTTTATCACCAAAGCATATATAAAAACGATTAAACATGCCAGCAAACGTTTTATATTGCAATATCATAAGGGTATTATCCCTGGGAGTAAGCATGATACCAGTCGTTATTAAATCACTGTATTCAGACTTAAATTACATTAATCCGGTATCAGCAGTTTTTTCTAGTGTTTTCCATCTCTAGAAAAAATTATAACTGCACATACCTGATAACAGAATAAACTGCACGCCATTCTCTCGCTGAAGTTACCTCATCTGTGTAATCCCCTCAGACATATGTGAGAACAGTAATCGATCTTAGTTACAACCTGCTAAGATCATAGAAACTCTCTCCTACAACGTCCTTTCTAGTTGAGAGTTGCAAGAGAATGACTGGCTATGACAGTTAGGGGAGGAGCTATATTACAGCTCTGTTGTGGGTGTCCTCTTGCAACTTCCTGTTGGGAATGAGAATATCCCACAAGTAATGGATGATCCGTGGACTGGATACACCTTACAAGAGAAAGGACATTTAGCTTTTTTACAAAGTGCCCACCCTAATCTAAATAAATAAAAAAAAATAACCTGTCTAACCCCCAGGTTGGTACTCACCATTCCTGAAGTCCGGCGTAGAAGTTCCTGTCCCATGCGGTGAAGTCTTCTTCCAAGCAGCGACCTCTTCTTTCTTCTTCCAGGAGCAATCTGGCGTAGAGCAGAGGGCGGAGCTGAAGACTGATGACCGTGGAGTTAAAGACAGGCGACACTGGAACTGAAGACCGGTGACCCTGGAATTGAAGACCGGCGACCTTGGAAGCTGCTTAAATCCTATTGGCTGATTTGAACAGGCAATAGGATTTAAGCAGCTCTCATTCTATTGGCTGATTCATCATCCAATAGAATTAGAGCTGCTTAAATCATATTGGCTGATTTGAACAGCCAATAGGATTTTAGCAGCTCTAATTCCTATTGGCTGATTCAAATTTGTCAGCCAATAGGAATGCAAGGGACGCCATCTTGGATCGCGTCCCTTGCTTTGAAGATTCAGTGTTTGGCGGCGACCATATGAAGAAGATGCTCCGCGCTGTATGTCTTCAGGATGGACCCACTCCACGCCTCCGGGATCAAGATAGAAGAGGCTGCCTGGATGAAGATTTCTCGCCACTTGGATCAGGACGTCGCCGCCGGGATGAAGATAGAAGAGGCCGCCTGGATAAAGACTTCTCTCCGCCTGGATCAGGACTTCAACTCCGGGATGAAGATCGTTCAAGAGGGACTTCAAAAACTATAAGTGGATCGTCAGGGGGTTAGGGGCTTTTTTAAGGTTTCTTTGGGTTTCTTTGGGTGTGTTTTTTTTAGTTTAAGGTCTGAGCTCCCCCTCATCTCATCCTTTCCTGCTCTGCTAGTCTTAGCGGGTCATATCCCTATTCCTTTTCCCTCCTGTAAAGTTTTTAGCCCAAGTTCACAGGAGGAGTGGGGGATCGGGTTCCATGAACCAATTAACCTATGCCTGTAACACCCAGTAGTACTTCCTTGGCACCTGGTGTCTTCCCCACCCTTGAAAAAGCCTACTTAACAAATCTGGACACCCTAATTCAACCTAGCCAAGTTTTGCAAGGGCTTCCTGTGCTGCACAAAGCCCTTCCCGTCACTCCATGTAAGAAGCTCCTACCTTAAAATACGGTAGAGGTGCTGACAAGATACTGCCCAGCCCTGCTCTAATGTTCTAGGTGTAATGTTAATGCAGTATTCTAGCTTATAGTTAAACCTGTTTCTACCATCAACCTGATTTGTGCATACTCTTAACCAATGCAATAGAATCCCTGAGGGTCATTTCATGTCCAGGTCTCATTAAAAATGCATCACACAGCAAAGAAGCATTCCAGGACCCCAGCCAAGTCTAAGAAAATGGTCTATGACCACTTCACTCAGCCCATGAAAGAGCCGGACAGAGGAGGCCACAAAGAAATGAGTGAACCAGATTCACAGGATGAGGAGTCTCAGTTGAGTACACACTCCACCACATCATCCCAACACTTTATCACAGAATCTACACTAAAATGAATGATAGCTATACAGACATGTAGTATTACTCAAGAAATCCAACGTAGCTCAGCTGAGCTAAAAAAAAGAAATATCAGAAATTGTTGAGAGAGTGGTTGCGTTAGAACGCAAACAGGACGAAATTGCTGTGGACCAAACAAGCCTACTATCACATATCATATATAGAATGTCTTGCAGATCAGATATCCCAACTGGAATTTAGGCTGGCTGATGTAGAGGATCGGGCAAGGCAAAACAATATACGCTTTAGGGGTATACCTGAAAGTGTCATGCCCACAGAATTACACAACTTCCTACAAGTGCTCTTCAAGGAACTTGTAGGCTCCCCTGAGGGTTTAACAAACACCCTGGAACGTGCCCACAGAGCACTTTGTTAAAAAAATGTGTCTCCAGACAAACCAAGAGACGTGATAGTCTGCTATCACAGCTTTCTATACAAATATAGATTGATGCAAGCTGCATTAAAAAAAACAAACGACTTTATCGGAAATGTTTAAGGATATCCAGCTCCTTTCTGACCTCTCGGCCCACACCCTACAACAACATCAACAATTTCAATCTATCATCTCCACTCTCTGTAAAGCTAGCATAAAGTACAGATGGGGCTATCCCACCAAACTTATTATCTCTAAAGACAATCAAACATTTGTGGCTTCTTCTCCTCCTCAGGACCTTGCTCTCCTTGTCTCATGGGGTCTCTCTCCAGAAATCCCTCCTCCACAATTACCTACTCACTCCAGACTGCGAGCTTCAGCTCCAGAGTGGACTGCAAAAGATCAAAGGATGAATCGTCTTAGGACACACCAAACCCAAGACTCCACCCGCCACCTTGCTGGCACCACTTGACCCTCTGGAATTAGGCCCTACATTCTTAGAGGACTTTTTGCACTCTCCCCCTCTATTGAGAAGGGGAGTCGTGACCTACCTATTGTATTGAACTCTCCTGCAATCACAGTTCTAGAGGTACCTAGTTAATTAACACGTTAAATGTTTATATTCACTATGTTGTTTTATCTGGAGCGGAGCTGGCATTGTTGACCCCTGCCCCTCTGCCTTTTTGCACTTTGTTCTCCCCCCCCATTTAGAAGCCCCCTCTAGGGTTCCTCTGATGCTCTTTCAGTGTCTTCTCCACCCCTCCTAAACTCCCCCATCCTCCCCATCTTCCCCCACCTTCTTATTACTCTGACAAGACTCTATCACCTGACCTACCCTACACCCTAGCTTACTGATATGTCTACACTAAGGGTGTTAACTCATAACGCTAGAGGCCTTAATTCTCCACACAAATGCAGTCTGCTTTTGAGATCTCTCAAACATCACAACCCAGCTGTCATGTTCCTTCAGGAAACACACTGGTCACTCAATGACCCGCTTAGACTTACCTCCAAAGATTATACTACTATAGAATTTGCCCCATATACCAAAAAAGCCAGAGGCACAGCTATCCTGATTCATAAGAGACTGGCTTGTAGACTATCCGAAGTCATCAAGGACCCCCAAGCTAGGTACGTGATACTCATATGCAAACTGAACCACGTGGACTATACACTAGCCTCAGTCTATTTACCCAACGTTCACCAACCCAAATGCCTAAAAAAGATCTTACACTTAGTGAACCAACATAAACAGGGCAGAGTTATCATAGCAGGGAACTTTAACATGGTGTGGGACCATGAAATAGACAGGAAAACCAAGGCAAAAGATAAGACCCACTCACATGCAGAACTCCTAGCTCTCAAGTTCCGAATCATTATGTCATGTTTCGGTTACTATGATATATGGAGATCTCTTCACCCCAGAGATAAGGACTTCACACACTACTCACATCCACACAGTTTGTACTGCAGACTGAGCTACATATTTTGCACAGCAGATACACTTGACTTAGTAAGACACTATAATACCTCACTATGTGCCTGGTCCGATCATGACCATGTCCTTGCCAACATTATTTCTACAAACAACTCACACGCCAGACCCTCTTGTCACCTACCCAGCCACATCCTCTCTGAAGTCCCCTTTAGAGAAGAATTATGCAGAGACATTGTTCAATTCATACACACAAAAGCTACTATTAGAGGACTAATTATCAGGAAACAAGCACATCTTAGGAAACAAGCTGGCCTTTCCCTTTCACAAGCACATATAAAACTAAGATAATTGGAAACATCAAATCAACATGCCCCCTCTACACACTTGACATTCCAGATCACTGACGTTAAAAATCATATCTCCCAAATAGAACTTCGCAGAACACAAGCTAACTTAACAAAAATGAAACAATTGTTTTATTATAAAAGTAACAAAGCTGATACTCTTTTGGCTAATAAGATAAGAAATCGAGTGAGTTCAAGCCGCATACATCAAATCTGTCATGCAGACCAGACCTTTAGACTCCCCTCTGAAATAGGGAATTTGCAGAGTACTACTCTAATCTATATAATCTAGAACTAGCTGAAAAGTCCAGAGCAACTCCCCCACACCATATTTGCGCATTTCTAGACTCACTTAAACTTCCATTGCTCTCTAAGGAACAGCGAGACTTTTAACCTTCCTGTTCACTCTCAAAGAGATCCAACAAGTTATTAAAAACCTGAAAGCCTTCAAACCCCCGGGTCCGGATGGATATCCGGCTTACATACGTAAATTATTCCCCCTTCTCATCAGACTCTACAATCTAGCAAGAGAAGAAGGCAGCTTCAATAAAGAATTCCTTGAGGCCACTATTATCACTATCCCTAAACCCAATAAAGACCCCTCGCTTTGTGCTAGTTACCGGCCAATATCCCTTTATAAATGTCGGCATAAACATCTACTCCAAATTGTTGGCCAATTGCATCTCCTGCCCCTTACCCCACCTTATTAACCCTGAGCAAGTAGGTTTTGTGCCCCTTAGGAAGGTTCCAGATAACACCAGGCACCTACTAAACATTTAGAGTATATCGGCTAAATTTGGTAAACTGTTATCAGTCATTTCCCTAGATGCCGATAAGGCCTTTAAACGCTTCCACTGGGATTATTTGTGGGAAGTCCTTAGGAACTTTAAGTTCCCTGGGGAAATGATAACTGCAGTCAGGGCCACCACTAGAAATTTTAGGGCCCCTGACTTAACCATTGATCAGCCCCCCCCCCCCCTTTGACATGTGCAATTTTTGACCAAGTGACTAAAATGTATATGCACTATATTCTTAAGTGTCTATTTAAACTTGGAAATGTTGTAAAGGTAGTAACATACACACACACAGACACACACATACACTGAAACACATACACTCACACATAAGGATTCACATATAGACACTCTAGCAGACACACAAAGAAACACACTCAGACACAGACACCCAAACACTCAGCACTTGTTTACATTGACCTGACAAGTAATGAGGTAAACTATAGTTTTTTTTTTAAAAAAAAAAGGAGATTTAGAAAACAAAATATGGAGTTCTGATTATCTTTTTGTAAAGGAAGATGCCAACTAAATGATGATAACAGCATGCAGTGGCTGAAAGGAAGGGCCCTGAACTGCCTAAACAATAATGTAAAGGTTAAATGGTGGATTGGTGACTTCCGGAAAGGTCTTGTTAGTCTCAAAGTCTGTAGAAAGATGTGAATAATCAGTAGTAAGGTAAAAATGTCCTTAAAAGGAACAGACAATGGACACACACACACACACAAACTCAAACTTGCACATACACCCAAGGAAACACTGACAGAGACAGCCTCAGAAAACACACAAAGACATACACACACACACACACAGAGACACCCACAGAAAACAAAGAAAGACATACATACACACACCCTCACTGAGACATCCACAGTAAACACACAGACATACACACCCCCACAGAATACACACACCCTCACAGAGACAGCCACAGAGATACATACATACATACATACATACACACATACACCCTCACATAGACATCCACAGAAAACACAAACATACACACACCCTCACAGAGAGACCCACAGAAAAAAATACATACACACTCATAGAGGCACAAACCAAAGCACAAAGACATAAACACAGACACCCACAGAAACACTCACAGGAGGAAACATTTATGCACCTTGCATCCCCTAAATCAACAGTGTGTGACATGCATGATAAAAAAAAAAAATCAGAAATTAAGAGATCACTTTTTAAGGAATCATATTTGTAAATGTGCAAACAAAAATAATTCTGTGAATTCAAAATTGTACATTAATGATCTGGGTAGATGGCTAGATGAAGAAAAGTACTTTTAAAAGGTTGACATATGTTTGTTTGTTTTTTTCCCCATTTTCCCCAACCAAGAGCACCACTTCAAATATAGTGTACAAATGTTCCCATCTGTCAGCTGTACTTATGAATTTTGAAAATGCTGTACTCTATATGGTCTTGGTGGAACCATAAGCTGTGGTACGCATACCATTAGATCTGGTTAAATGCAGGATTTAGGTTTGTTGGTATGTATTTCAAAATTAAGTCAGCTGTAGTGTAAACTGAACAGTTTTAAGTTAACCTGTCTCATTTCAAACCCTGAACAATCTTAGTCTGAGAGTATAAAATTTTATGCAGATGTAAAAATCTTAGATAAAATGCCTCCTTGCATCTGGAAAGTCCTTGCATAAGGGGTCAGTAAACTGGAATGTTATATATATATATATATATATATATATATATATATATATATATATATATATATATATAAATGCATATCTGCCAAAAGGGCACCTACCATTTGTGTATTGAGGAGGAAACATTTCTGCATGGTTTTAAATATAGAATTTCTACAGCATTGTCAAATATTCATAAATACACTGCTGCTAAAAGAATGTGTTTTTATGGACCCCTGGCCCCACCATACAACTACTACCACACTGAAGTTACAATCTGAAATTGCACAAAGAAATAAAAAACATTTGCTAAGTCCTACCTCCTCTGCAAATGAAAGTGATCTGCTGTCTGACTCAGGTACACACTGTACAAACAAAGTGCCAAGTCTGTCTCACATTGTGCATAGTGGTTTAGTGCACACTCAGAAATCCTCTCAAATGATAATACATTACTCCTTGTAATAACAGTTCCCATGCTCAAAAAGCACTCTGCTGTAGTACCCACTGGTGGCTGCCACAATTTAAAAAAAAATATATATATATTTTTTTAGTTCTTGCCTCATGGGCCCCCCCCTGCCCATTGGGCCCCTGACAAGAGTCACCCCTGACTGCAGTCAGAGTCCTCTATTCTGCCCCCATCGCAACAGTAAAGGGACTTGGTTTCCCCTCTCCACCGTTTTTGATCTCCAACCACACAAGGCAGGGTTGTCCCTTGTCACCTATATTGTTCGCATTGGCAATTGAACCCTTAGCTGAGTTAATTAGGACTGATAGCCAGGAGAAGGGTTTCACACTCTTTGGGACAGTACACAAGATAGCCTTATTTGCAGATGATGTAACAATATTCTCTCCAGACCCAGCACATACCATCCCCAGACTGATGAAACTCCTGGAAACTTTCGGAGCCCATTCTTTCTATAAACTTAACCTAACTAAAACAGTAATCTTTACACAGGACATTCCACTTGATCATATACAACGATTACAGTCTAGGTATAGTTTTACCTGGACAGATAAATACATCTCACACCTAGGGGTCAAACTTTCGAGTAGTTTTGCTCAAGTGATAAGAGACATCTATTTCCCCCTTTTAACGAAACTCAGGACCCTCAAAAATAACTGGAACTCCCCCTTTATCTCCTGGCTAGGCAGAATCGCTGCATTAAAAATGTCTTTCTTACCTAGGCTCACGTACTTGTTTCAGTGCCTCACGATAAAAGTCCCCAAATACATCATATTGCCATTCCAAAGTGAGTTCACAAAATATAACTGGCAAAGTAAACCCCCCAGAGTGGCTCATAAAATCCTCCAAAGCCCCAAACAGGTAGGTGGCTTAGCATCACCATCCATAATCAGATATTATGAAGCAGCTATGCTTACACACGTTACACAATGTGGTGTCCTCCATTCCCAGTGCAAATGGAGATCTGTTAAACAAGTCTCCTTACCCACTACATTCACCTCTGTGACCTAAAATGTAAATGTAAACTGTTGACATGGCTGCGGTCACAAAGGAGACACTATACACATCTGGTGGGAATGCCCCAAGAAATACCCCCTTTGTAACACATGTTTCCTTGCACTCTCTAAAATGGGCATCCCCTTACCTAAGACACCATCCCTAGCCCTCCTACATATTGGAACATATACTCTATCGAAACATCATGCATACCTATGTATATACCTCTTCAGGACTGTCAAAAACGATATTGCCAATTCATGGAAGAGGGAAACTCCCCCAAATTGGTCTAAGATTCTTAACACCATGGCTTACATATACACTATGGAAAAAGATATTTTCTACAAACTAGACAAATCAGACCTCTTTGAACTAATTTTGGAAGATTGGAAACATAGTTATGACATTGAGTGGAAACCTAATGTCATAACCACGGACTGACATAGCTCCCTCAGACCCTAACTGTACAGCTAACTGAGCCCCTACATCCCCATAAGGGAAAACCCCTCCCCCATCATGTTTCCCCTTCCCTTTTATTTCCCCTCCCCCTGATTAATAATTATTTATTAATTGGACCGTTGAGTCCTACATTGGATTTTTCTTGTTTTCTCTACAACGTCCTTTTGACACTTACTAACAACATTGCTTACTGTATCTTAGGTTTAGGAACCTATATTTATGATTATCCTATGTGACTCATTGATATTTCCTGGCCATTGTTTTGTTCGGCAAGTGACATGTACCATTTTTGTGAACTGGTCATTACTTCACCTTGCCTTTGCATACGATATTATTGTTATGTTTGTTGAAACTTCAACAACAGCAACAAAAAAAAAAAAAAAAAAAAAAGGCTTGATACATGAGGGTTTATAAAAGTAAAAAAAAAGAGAAAATTGAATTTTGGGTGAAATATTTCCAAATAAGTAGTGTAGTATTGCTACTAAAAAATATTATCTTATAGAAACCGAATTACATAGTTTCTCTGAAACAACTATGACCTGTGTGCTAAAAAATAGCCATAACTATAATATAGAGCATAAGCAATATTAAACACGGTACAGAGTGATTCTTGTGCGGAGTTGTATCATCATAAACTACAGCAACTCAACTATAAAGTACCATTGTTACTTAGTAACGCACACATAGCACTCTGATATAAAATAATTGTGATGTGGGTATAATCTAATAAGTAAAATGGAGCTGCTATGAACTAGATTTTTGTTTCTTAGTGACTCTATTTCAGCAACTGACATATAATCTTGGATAAAAAACAGTTTTTAAGATGGTAAATATACAGTATTTATGCTCAGTCTTATATTTTACTGTATTGAGGTACATTACTATATATACCAGGCGCATTATATTCATTTATATTACTACAGCAATTCTAATTATGTTAACCACACATCTATAATGAAATTGTATTTATTATATTTATAAGTACTTTATTTCCAAATTTTGGTTAGAAACTCAGTAATATAAGATTGCAGAGTCATTAAGATAATTTATAATTCCTTTATCATTCTGCTTACGAAGTACACCACAATATGTTATGAAATTAGCTGCCATTATGCTGCAAAAACAAGTCAAATTAAGAGTTACTTTTTGAGTATTTAAAAAATTGGATGATTTATTTCAGTCAAACAAATAAAGCACCTTACATTATCTGTTTTACTTATTCTGGGCCTGATTACAAATTGAACGCGAAATATTGCTTTTGCGAAAGCGATATTTGCGCTCATTTTAGTAATACCAATGCACGCAAAAGTGTGCTGTTATTACAAGTGAGGTGCAAACGCATTGCATGGAATCACAAGGGTGAGCTTCCATAGGCTCCAATGAAAGCCTTGTTCTCATGCCATCAAACACGGCATTAGAACCTAGAGCAGCGAAGGGGGTAAGTCGCACAGCAGCAGATTATAAATATATATATATGTGAATATATACACATATATTTATGTGCTAATATGTGTATATAAGCATTTACATACAGGGAGTGCAGAATTATTAGGCAAATGAGTATTTTGACCACATCATCCTCTTTATGTATGTTGTCTTACTCCAAGCTGTATAGGCTCGAAAGCCTATTACCAATTAAGCATATTAGGTGATGTGCATCTCTGTAATGAGAAGGGGTGTGGTCTAATGACATCAACACCCTATATCAGGTGTGCATAATTATTAGGCAACTTCCTTTCCTTTGGCAAAATGGGTCAAAAGAAGGACTTGACAGGCTCAGAAAAGTAAAAAATAGTGAGATATCTTGCAGAGGAATGCAGCACTCTTAAAATTGCAAAGCTTCTGAAGCGTGATCATCGAACAATCAAGCGTTTCATTCAAAATAGTCAACAGGGTCGCAAGAAGCGTGTGGAAAAACCAAGGCGCAAAATAACTGCCCATGAACTGAGAAAAGTAAAGCGTGCAGCTGCCAAGATGCCACTTGCCACCAGTTTGGCCATATTTCAGAGCTGCAACATCACTGGAGTGCCCAAAAGCACAAGGTGTGCAATACTCAGAGACATGGCCAAGGTAAGAAAGGCTGAAAGACGACCACCACTGAACAAGACACACAAGCTGAAACGTCAATACTGGGCCAAGAAATATCTCAAGACTGATTTTTCTAAGGTTTTATGGACTGATGAAATGAGAGTGAGTCTTGATGGGCCAGATGGATGGGCCCGTGGCTGGATTGGTAAAGGGCAGAGAGCTCCAGTCCGACTCAGACGCCAGCAAGGTGGAGGTGGAGTACTGGTTTGGGCTGGTATCATCAAAGATGAGCTTGTGGGGCCTTTTCGGGTTGAGGATGGAGTCAAGCTCAACTCCCAGTCCTACTGCCAGTTTCTGGAAGACACCTTCTTCAAGCAGTGGTACAGGAAGAAGTCTGCATCCTTCAATAAAAACATGATTTTCATGCAGGACAATGCTCCATCACACGCGTCCAAGTACTCCACAGCGTGGCTGGCAAGAAAGGGTATAAAAGAAGAAAATCTAATGACATGGCCTCCTTGTTCACCTGATCTGAACCCCATTGAGAACCTGTGGTCCATCATCAAATGTGAGATTTACAAGGAGGGAAAACAGTACACCTCTCTGAACAGTGTCTGGGAGGCTGTGGTTGCTGCTGCACACAATGTTGATGGTGAACAGATCAAAACACTGACAGAATCCATGGATGGCAGGCTTTTGAGTGTCCTTGCAAAGAAAGGTGGCTATATTGGTCACTGATTTGTTTTTGTTTTGTTTTTGAATGTCAGAAATGTATATTTGTGAATGTTGAGATGTTATATTGGTTTCACTGGTAAAAATAAATAATTGAAATGGGTATATATTTGTTTTTTGTTAAGTTGCCTAATAATTATGCACAGTAATATTCACCTGCACACACAGATATCCCCCTAAAATAGCTATAACTAAAAACAAACTAAAAACTACTTCCAAAACTATTCAGCTTTGATATTAATGAGTTTTTTGGGTTCATTGAGAACATGGTTGTTGTTCAATAATAAAATTAATCCTCAAAAATACAACTTGCCTAATAATTCTGCACTCCCTGTATATATTTACAGGGAACACACTGTGCAGTTTTTTCAGTGTTTCTTTTTTAAAGGCACACTACACTATGTTTTGACGGCACTTGGGGTACATTTGTTGACCTTTTTTCGGAGCGCTAATTGCTACCGCTAGCAATGCAGCTGCTTGTAATGGCTGGTTATTTATCACACACCTGTAAATAGGCGAATTTGCCCGTTTACGTGTGCACAATAAATTAGTGATCCACTTGTAATATAGCCCCCTGTTTTAAAATGCATCTGTGTGAAATTTAAAACTTTGTTTATTACTGGCAAGTTACTTGCATGCATTTTAATGCACTGCTATAAATATTAGAAAGTTGTGTTTTTGTTTTGGTCTGAGAACCAATGATGTAAGAAATAGTCAAATAAGACTAAAGTAACAAAATATATTAAGCTACAATGAAATAGTGTACTAACAGCAGGGTGGTGGTAATGGTTAACCCCATGTGCCTGCGACAAGGGGTGCATAAAGGCCAGACTAATAGATAGGGGCACAGGCACATTCCTTTCAGAATATGAACCAATGACACAGATTTCTATTTAAAATCTGATAGTGACCCTACAAACAAGGTTATCGTCAGATGCAATGAGCATTGGCGTGGATTACTGACGGCAGCCATATTTGACTGGAGGGGGATGTTAAAATGCTCTGAATGTTAAATAACTTAGATACACCACAGGTACAATTAAAAATTGAACACCCCAAATAATTTCCTTTGGAAGTATTTTAAGGGACATGAAAACCCAAATTGTGTCTTCCATAATTCAGACAGAGCATACAATTCTCGAAAACAATACAATTTACTTATCACATGTGTTCATTATCTTTGTATCCTTTGTTGAAGGAGCAGCACTTTACTACTATAAGTTAGCTGAACACATAAGGTGAGCCAATACCAAGATAATTTATGTACAGCCACAAATCAGCTGATAGCTCCCAGCAGTGCATTAGTGCTCCAGATTGTACCTAGGTATAATTTCAAAGAGTACCAGGAGAATAAAACACATTAGATACATAAATTAGTAAGTTGTTTACAATTGCATGATCTATCTGAAACATGACCTCTTGATAAACCATCATCCTTTGTCTAAAGGGACATGGGCAATTCAGATAGGGAATAGAATTTTAAACAACTGTAATTGACTTATTTATATAATTTGCTTTGTTCTCTTAGTATTCTTTGTAGAAAAGTATACCTAGGTAGACTCAGTAGCTGCGAGCTAGCTGCTGATTGGTAGCTGCATATACATGCCTCATGTGATTGACTTACCAATGTGTTCAGCTCCATTAAGAAAGGATATCAAGCAAATTAAGCAAAATTAATAACAAAAGTAAAGTGTATGCTCTATCTAAATCATGAAAGAAAAAATGAGGGTTTCATGTCTCTTTAAAGAAACATATCTTGGCTGTTAGATTTAACATTATTACGAGTGGAGAGGTAGTTAATGCTACTGCTTGAACGTTAACTGCGCTAGAAGTAAGATTTTTTACGCTCATCAGGATGGCTCGTATTATAAGTTGAAAGTAAACTGTTTTCACTTGCGCTAACCAAGACAAGCGCAAAAGCCGAACTTAGTATATCACATGCGCATTCACATATTCCCCCTTAGAAATCAATGGAGCTTATTCACCCCTCAACTAGACATCTCACACCAGACATTTCTTTCACTGTAGGAGACTCTATTCTCAACACCATATCCTATGTTCACCCAACACATACAAGCACTTAACAAATACTGCTGTGCACACATATGATGCATTTTCAGAATTCATCCTTTTTTACTCAAGTAATTACAAAAATACTAATTCATTCCCTCATTTTGTCCTATATTGACTACTGCAATCGACTCCTAAATAGTCTTCTCAAATACCGCCTCTCCCCCTTTAAATCTATCATGAATGCTTCAGATAGACTCATCCACTTAAGCCACCAATCTACATCATCTGCCCCACTCTACCAGTCCCTGCACTGGCTCCCCATATACTTTAGAATGAAATTCAAAATATTAACCCTAACCTATAAAACACTTACGGCTAGATATAGAGTTGGGCGGTAGCCGTCAAAACCAGCGTTAGAGGGTCCTAACGCTGGTTTTTACCGCCCTCTGGTATTTGGAGTCAGTCAGGAAAGGGTCTAACGCTCACTTTGCAGCCGCGACTTTTCCATACCGCAGATCCCCCTACGCCATTTGCGTATCCTATCTTTTCAATGGGATCTTTCTAACGCCGGTATTTAGAGTCATGGCTGAAGTGAGCGTTAGAAATCTAACGACAAAACTCCAGCCGCAGAAAAAAGTCAGTAGTTAAGAGCTTTCTGGGCTAACGCCGGTTTATAAAGCTCTTAACTACTGTGCTCTAAAGTACACTAACACCCATAAACTACCTATGTACCCCTAAACCGAGGCCCCCCCACATCGCCGTCACTCTATTAAAATTTTTTAACCCCTAATCTGCCGACCGCATGCCGCTGCCACCTACGTTATCCCTATGAACCCCTAATCTGTTGCCCCTAATACCGCCGACCCCTATATTATATTTATTAACCCCTAATCTGCCCCCTCACCATCGCCTCCACCTGCCTACACTTATTAACCCCTAATCTGCCGAGCGGACCGCACCGCTACTATAATAAAGTTATTAACCCCTAATCCGCCTCACTCCCGCCTCAATAACCCTATAATAAATAGTATTAACCCCTAATCTGCCCTCCCTAACATCGCCGACACCTAACTTCAAGCATTAACCCCTAATCTGCCGATCGGAGCTCACCGCTACTCTAATAAATTTTTTAACCCCTAATGCTAATTCTAACCCTAACCCTAACGCCCCCCTAAGTTAAATATAATTTTATTCTAACAAAATAAATTAACTCTTATTAAATAAATTATTCCTATTTAAATCTAAATACTTACCTGTAAAATAAACCCTAATATAGCTACAATATAAATAATAATTATATTGTAGCTATTTTAGGATTAATATTTATTTTACAGGCAACTTTGTATTTATTTTAACCAGGTACAATAGCTATTAAATAGTTAATAACTATTTAATAGTTACCTAGTTAAAATAATTACAAAATTACCTGTAAAATAAATCCTAACCTAAGTTACAATTAAACCTAACACTACACTATCAATAAATTAATTAAATAAAATACCTACAATTATCTACAATTAAACCTAACACTACACTATCAATACATTATTTAAATACAATAACTACAAATAAATACAATTAAATAAACTAACTAAAGTACAAAAAATAAAAAAGAACTAAGTTACAAAAAATAAAAAAATATTTACAAACATTAGAAAAATATTACAACAATTTTAAACTAATTACACCTACTCTAAGCCCCCTAATAAAATATCAAAGACCCCCAAAATAAAAAAATGCCCTACCCTATTCTAAATTAAAAAAGTTCAAAGCTCTTTTACCTTACCAGCCCTCAAAAGGGCCTTTTGCGGGGCATGCCCCAAAGAAAACTGCTCTTTTGCCTGTAAAAGAAAAATACAACCCCACCAACATTAAAACCCACCACCCACATACCCCTAATCTAACCCAAACCCCCCCTTAAATAAACCTAACACTAAGCCCCTGAAGATCTCCCTACCTTGTCTTCACCTCACCGGGTTCAGCGATCGGTCCAGAAGAGGGTCCGAAGTCTTGATCCAAGCGGCGGCTGAAGAACTCCATCATCGGGCTGAAGTCGGAAGTCCATCATCGGGATGAAGTCTTCTATCAAGCCACATCTTCAATCTTCTTTCTTCCGGAGCGGAGCGGAGCCATCTTCTTCCAAGCCGACGCGGAACATCCTCTTCAACCGACGCCTACTCGCCGAATGACGGTTCCTTTAAATGACGTCATCCAAGATGGCGTCCCTCGAATTCCGATTGGCTGATAGGATTCTATCAGCCAATCGGAATTAAGGTAGAAATATTCTGATTGGCTGATGGAATCAGCCAATCAGATTCAAGTTCAATCCGATTGGCTGTTTGGATCAGCCAATCAGATTGAGCTCGTATTCTATTGGCTGTTCCATCAGCCAATCAGAATATTCATACCTTAATTCCGATTGGCTGATAGAATCCTATCAGCCAATCGGAATTCGAGGGATGCCATCTTGGATGACGTCATTTAAAGGAACCGTCTTTCGGCGAGTAGGCGTCGGTTGAAGAGGATGTTCCGTGTCAGCTTGGAAGAAGATGGCTCCGCTCCGCTCCGGAAGAAAGAAGATTGAAGATGCGGCTTGATAGAAGACTTCATCCCGATGATGGACTTCCGACTTCAGCCCGATGATGGAGTTCTTCAGCCGCCACTTGGATCAAGACTTCAGACCCTCTTCTGGACCGATCGCTGAACCCGGTGAGGTGAAGACAAGGTAGGGAGATCTTCAGGGGCTTAGTGTTAGGTTTATTTAAGGGGGGTTTGGGTTAGATTAGGGTTATGTAGGTGGTGGGTTGTAATGTTGGGGGGCGGGGTATTGTATGTGTTTTTTTTACAGGCAAAAGAGCTGAATTCTTTGGGGCATGCCCCGCAAAGGGCCCTTTTCAGGGCTGGTAAGGTAAAAGAGCTTTGAACTTTTTTATTTAGAATAGGGTAGGGCATTTTTTGTTATTTTATTAGGGGGCTTAGAGTAGGTGTAATTAGTTTAAAATTGTTGTAATATTTTTCTAATGTTTGTAAATATTTTTTTATTCTTTGTAACTTAGTTCTTTTTTATTTTTTGTACTTTAGTTAGTTTATTTAATTGTATTTATTTGTAGGTATTTTATTTAATTAATTTATTGATAGCGTAGTGTTAGGTTTAATTGTAACTTAGGTTAGGATTTATTTTACAGGTAATTTTGTAATTATTTTAACTAGGTAACTATTAAATAGTTATTAACTATTTAATAGCTATTGTACCTGGTTAAAATAAATACAAAGTTGCCTGTAAAATAAATATTAATCCTAAAATAGCTACAATATAATTATTATTTATATTGTAGCTATATTAGGGCTTATTTTACAGGTAAGTATTTAGATTTAAATAGGAATAATTTATTTAATAAGAGTTAATTTATTTCGTTAGAATAAAATTATATTTAACTTAGGGGGGTGTTAGGGTTAGGGTTAGAATTAGCTTTAGGGGTTAAAAAATTTATTAGAGTAGCGGTGAGCTCCGATCGGCAGATTAGGGATTAATACTTGAAGTTAGGTGTCGGCGATGTTAGGGAGGGCAGATTAGGGGTTAATACTATTTATTATAGGGTTATTGAGGCGGGAGTGAGGCGGATTAGGGGTTAATAACTTTATTATAGTAGCGGTGCGGTCCGTTCGGCAGATTAGGGGTTAATAAGTGTAGGCAGGTGGAGGCGACGTTGAGGGGGGCAGATTAGGGGTTAATAAATATAATATAGGGGTCGGCAGTGTTAGGGGCAGCAGATTAGGGGTACATAGCTA
This sequence comes from Bombina bombina, assembly GCF_027579735.1. NCBI lineage: Eukaryota > Metazoa > Chordata > Amphibia > Anura > Bombinatoridae > Bombina > Bombina bombina. The sequence goes on from NC_069501.1 coordinate 162,907,403, forward strand.
TAATGTATCTTGCGGTGGTGTACGGAGCGGCAGATTAGGGGTTAATAATAATATGCAGGGGTCAGCTATAGCGGGGGCGGCAGATTAGGGGTTAATAAGTGTAAGATTAGGGGTGTTTAGACTTGGGGTGCATGTTAGGGTGTTAGGTGCAGACATAGGAAGTTTTTCCCCATAGCAAACAATGGGGCTGCGTTAGGAGCTGAACGCTGCTTTTTTGCAGGTGTTAGTTTTTTTTTCAGCTCAAACAGCCCCATTGTTTTCTATGGGGGAATTGTGCACGAGCACGTTTTTTAAGCTGGCCGCGTCCGTAAGCACCGCTGGTATCGAGACTTGCAGTGGCATTAAATTATGCTCTACGCTCCTTTTTTGGAGCCTAACGCAGCCATTCTGTGAACTCTAAATACCAGCGGTATTTAAAAGGTGCGGGGGAAAAAAAGCACGCGTAGCTAACGCACCCCTTTGGCCGCAGAACTCTAAATCTAGCCGTCTATAACCTCACTCTCAACTATATTTTATCACTTATCTCCCAATACTTTCCAATCCAACCGATTCAATTAACCTTTGATTTACGTCTTTCCACTACTATTATTTCTACTTCTACCTCTTACCTCCAAAACATCTCAAACTCTGCTTCTATCCTCTGGAGCTCTCTATCTTGCTTCATCAGACTGTATGCTAAAACCAATATTTATTTAGAGAGGCTTATTATCTCTCCACCAACTGTTTTTCATTATACAAAAAAATAAATCTTGAACTGCCTTGATTCACTGCTGCAACTACAATCCATGTGACATGCTGCCCGAAACCTTATTTATGCCTTTGCACCCTCAACCTACAGACTGTAAGGTCTTTGGTAAGGGCCCTCCTACTCCTCTACAAACTTGTTATTTTTATAGTCTGTTATGTATTTGTCATTGTCTATCTTTACTTTGTACCCAGTGCTATGGAATTTTGAAGCGCTATACAAATAAATAATAATAATAATATTAGCATGTATGCCAATGAGCCCAACTGATTTGTAGATCACCTTCTTGAGAGCTAATTTACAGCAGAGCAACTCTTGGCAGGGCCCTCTATGTTTCCCATAATTGTTGCCTTGCATATTAGACCCATGTTTATAGCACTGCAGAATCTGTTGCAACTCTACCTATAAATAATAATAATAATAATAATAATAATAATAATAATAACTATTAAAAATAATACTTCACTTAATTAATATTTGATAGTACAATTTCAAAAAAAATGTTGTCCCTTTAATACTAAAAGTAATTAATATAATATGAATTGTGTATTTGCAATAATGTCATGAACTGATACTATCAAAACCACATTTAAACATATTAAGCAAGAGAATTAACATTTTTCAAACTGCCAAAAAAAAAAAATGTAAAACACATCTTTTTGGTCAGTAAAATCAATGAAAAAAATCATACAAATACTCAATTGAAAAGCCTGGCACATAACTGTTTTTTCTTTTTTTTTTTAATGTGTTTATGTTTCAATATTTTCCATTTATACCGTACATGTCATTTGAGCCACTTCACTGATTTAAACTGAAGCTAATGGATTGGTCATATGATGAATTTGTAGTTATAGACATCATTGATTGAAAAGTTACTGTACATTACTTTAATTAAAAAAAAATAGATACAAAACTCTTCAAGTTCTGATTTTAAGTTTGTATAATTTACTTTCTCAGAAGTCACCTGAAGCCTCAATTATTTGTCTCCAAGGCAAATTTAAAGCAAGTCCACTAAGCAGTTTTTAAGTTTTTACTGAGATTTTTTCTATATCTCCATAAAGCACAAATGTAACTATACTTTGTAAAGTATTTTTGATGTGTTTTGCGACAATTTTATGTTTTGTAAAATTTAACCAGAGTTTTAAAATTGCGGTAATCATTCTAGTGTATTTCGTGAACGCATTTACGTTCAACTCATAATACCAGCAGTAAGCCCGCCAAACGCAAACCACCGCGATTAACCCCTTATTTTTTGAGCGCAAATGTTTGCACTCCACTCGTAATCTGGCCCTTAGTAATTGTTTGATATTTATGGGCTAAAGGGACATGTTATCCAAACACAAAATCACTTGAAAGTTATGTGGCAAATATGCAAAAAAAACAGGTTAGAAATTCCACCTGAGGATCTACAGTATGTGTAATAAAGACAATATTTTACCTCAAAATTCCTTGTGAAATGCAAAACTGAAATTTCTCACTGTACAGAATGGGGTCCTCCTGCAAGTAAACCCCATTCTGTACAGTGAGAAATTACAGGGATTCAAGTGGCTCAATGGTTTCATATTAAAATACTGTAAATCTTTACAAAAAATGAAATTAAAAAAATATGTTATAAGCAATTATTGAGTTTTAAACGGATAAATAAGCATAACCCCTGCTCACTAAAACATGACTATGGAGAACATTTGTGTTATCAAAAATACTTTAATTCAATATTACAATACTGCAAAAATTAAATAAATACACACTATGGGGCCGATTTATTAAGTAGCGTACGCTGCTCATTCCGTGCGAGCCTTTATGCTCACCGGAATCAGGAGTTAGGAAGCAGCGGGACAGTCCTTAGTTCTGAGCTCTATTTTTCTTTCTCTCTAATACGCCCATGATCTCTGTATCCCCCTGTGATGACCGCCCTCTCCTGCACACAAAAAATGGTGATGGCTCCTCTCGACCCTTCAAGTCTCAAATAATTAGACACAAATGTTGGAATTTGTAGGAAGGTTTTTTGAGGGAGAGTGGGGTGGGTTATATTAATTCAAACTTAAGGGATAAATCAAATTTATTATTTATATATCGTGACCCTTAAGTTCCAGAACCATTAACAGTAATATACATCAAAATGTACAATGGGATGCAAAAAAAAGAGAGATTTTGCAGCGCAAAGAGAAAGACTGTTGGTTACTGGACTTTGTTAAGTACTAAAACCCACTGTCAGAGTAGGCAAAAAATAAGTGTGATCAAAATACAATACTTTGAAATACAATTGACAACTTCATTCACACAAAATAACTTTATTGGAAAAAATAATTAAAGTAATAGTCCGGCTGGACTAGTACTCACGCACACTCACACACATACGGTTTAAAACTTGCTGGAACTCAGACTATTTAATTTGATCTGAATTGCACCTCATAGAATATATATCACTCCTTAACAGGAGGTATTGGAGTATTTGTATATATATAAATAATCAACTCCTGTAGGTAAGTGAGTATGTTATTAGTAGTGGTAGTAAGGTGTACCTAATAAGTACTTATACAAAAAAGCACCACAATAATATGAATAGTATCCGGTTTGTGTGCTGAGAAGTAAGAAGTCTATAGTACACTCAATGTGTATATGTTAGTCAAACAGTCAAAAGTAAAGCTGGTGGTTTACTGTGTTCCTAAATTATAATCATTGCAAGTGTTGCAAAATATGTTAAACTGATATTAAAGGGCCCCGGTCACAGCACAGTCATTGGTTATTTTAAAGTACGGTATATACCTTTAAATAAAGATTCAAATGCACTTTGTATATATAATGCACATATCTATCATTAAGTGTAATATTAATGTATGACTAATACAACCAATTATTAACTTTGCTTTGAGACAGAGATAGAAATCAGTTTTTCAATTCAACCTTGCTGAATACAGATATACCAGCAGGTAACCCACGAATGGAAAATTATGCTGAGCTTAGCTAGAAAAGGTCTCTTCTATAGTGGAGGCCTGTTTAAACATTAGCTGTCTTAGGAGCTTATAGTTCAACCACACTAAGTATTAATATACCAGTAGATTACCCACCAGTGGAACGATATGCTGAGCTGAACTAGAAAAAGGTCTCTTCTATAGCGGAGGCCTGTTTAATCATTTAACTGTCACTGAAGCTATAGTTCAACCTTGCTAAGTATAAATATGCCCACAGGTTACCCACGTATAGAAAAATATGCTGAGCTGAACTGAAAAAAGGTCTCTTCTATAACGGAGGCCTGTTTAACCATTAATTAGTGCTGTATATAATTCTGAGCACAGATTACCAAAGATCGACAAAAAGTCTGCTAATCTTAGACTGAAAAAGGTCTCTTCTATAGCGGAGGCCTTGTTTTAATATTAACTGCCACTGTCTGTAGACGTAATCACTATGGTGCAATTTAAGTATTGAGGCTGAGTCAGCTATTAAAATCGAGGTTCCATAACCTCGTGCAGGTGCCCCTGACGCGCGTTATTGTGGTGCTTTTTTGTATAAGTACTTATTAGGTACACCTTACTACCACTACTAATAACATACTCACTTACCTACAGGAGTTGATTATTTATATATATACAAATACTCCAATACCTCCTGTTAAGGAGTGATATATATTCTATGAGGTGCAATTCAGATCAAATTAAATAGTCTGAGTTCCAGCAAGTTTTAAACCGTATGTGTGTGAGTGTGCGTGAGTACTAGTCCAGCCGGACTATTACTTTAATTATTTTTTCCAATAAAGTTATTTTGTGTGAATGAAGTTGTCAATTGTATTTCAAAGTATTGTATTTTGATCACACTTATTTTTTGCCTACTCTGACAGTGGGTTTTAGTACTTAACAAAGTCCAGTAACCAACAGTCTTTCTCTTTGCGCTGCAAAATCTCTCCTTTTTTTTGCATCCCATTGTACAAATGTTGGAATGTATGCAGTACTATAAATGATTTTATAATATTATATCATTTTCAATTTTTTTATGTTTAATTTATGTATTTATTGTTCACTGGAGAGTTATTTATATTGATTTATTTTAAGTATTTTATTTACTTATGAATTATAAGTGATATTTTTATGTACTACAAATATTAAATCATCTAAGTATGTTTTATATATATATATATATATATATATATATATATTTATATATTTATACAATTCAAAAGCTATGAATTATTATTATTTTTTTTACTTTATTTGGGCATGATTATCAAAATGTATATCTTCCCTTTACGACTAGTGTTTTCTTCTCAGAGGCAACCTTAATTGTGCTTGGAAAAAAAATGTAGGTTGCAATTTAAGGTTCCAGGCAACATATTTTAGAAATTTATTGCAAAGATTTTAGCCACAGAGATCCTTTTAGCTCATGTAAGTTAATCTAAAACATTGAGAAGAGCGATCAAAGACTGACACGTTTCACTTCCAAAGCCAAGTTAATACAAGTAATAAACTAAGGCTGTCATAATGACTTGATGAAGTGACACATCGTCTCCAACAATTCAATAGTGACAGGTTGATGCCATACAATTTTCTTCTTTTTTTGTATTTGAGAACACTGTATGAGCCCTTAAAGCTAGAAGCTTGATTTTTTGATAAGCCTGGCTGTAGTGGTAATGTCTGGAATATCTGTGTTGTCAAATCTATTAACTTGTTAAAGTAGAGAGCTTTATATAATTTACTGATTTTTCTTGGATGTTTCTAGTTTTGATCCCCATTTATCAAGTTCTAGGCAATCAAGGTCCCCAGGTCTGGGGCCTACATTTATGATATAGATAGCAAATGCTTGTGCAACCTTGCCCCTGACTCTTGCACAACCAATCACTTGAAAAAAGATCTTGTCAATTATTCTGGACAAATCAAGTTAGGAAACAGTTGTATTAAATCTGCAGATTCTTAAAAAGAGACTTGCAGGCTTGTATAAGCAAGCAGGCACTTCAAAGTTTCCAGGTTGCATCTACAGCTAAATAAATTGAGCCCATTGTATTCACAATGTTGAGTTTTAAGGTTTAAAACTACATGAATACAAAAAGATTGGTATACAATGATGATCATACAGTTATACCAGTGTGGTGGAATAATCAGCAAATTATTCATACACATTAAAAAGGGGTGTGTTTTAACAGATTTATAGTGAAATAATGCCTTTTAATGTAAATGTATAATACTTCCTTCAAGTTTGGCCTTCTGAGTTTAATTAACTAATAGAAGTCCTGTGTCTATCTCAGGCAACTGTGAATTCCCTTACATTATTAGCTCTTGGAAATATGTTCCATGAATCAACCCTTTCTGAAAAAGAAGCTCTTACAAAATTACTCCAAACTCTAATACTTTCCAACCTGTGATTATGTCTCCAGATGTGGGTATCTTTATTATTCATATTATTTTATTGACCATGTGTGTGTTTTACATTGCTTAAAGGGACACTGAACCCAATTTTTTTCTTTCGTGATTCAGATAGAGCATGCAATTTTAAGCAACTTTCTAATTTACTCCTATTACCACATGTTCTTCATTCTCTTGTTATCTTTATTTGAAAAGCAAGAATGTAAGTTTAGATGCCAGCCTATTTTTGGTGAACAACCTGGGTTGTTCTTGATGATTGGTGGATGCATTCACCCACCAATAAACAAGTGCTGTCCAGCGTTCTGAACCAAAAATGGCCTTTTTCAAATAAAGATAGCAAGGGAATGAAGAAAAATTGATAATAGAAGTAAATTAGAAAATTGCTTAAAATAGCATGCTCTATCTGAATCACAAAAGAAAAAAATTGGGTTCAGTGTCCCTTTAAATGATTTTCACATTTTTAAATACCAGTCATAAAGGCAATGTTCACACTTTACCAGAATCAGAAATGTATCAGAGCGCCAATTGGTAGAGGCGGGGTCCTAATGGAGTCAAATATAAAACTTCACTGTGTAATAAAATTTTTTATTTTACAATTTATTCAGAGATCTTGGATACAATGTAAATGGTTAGGTTACAATTGATGATCAGAACATCATAGATCCATGTACTGACAATTCACAATATACAATAAAACGCTTAAGCGGTAAGAGTATTCCTAACAATAAAAACTAATAGGATAAAAGTAATTAAAATATAATATATTAGGGTTTCAGTGCAAGTACAAATTGAATACTACTTCAAACATTGATAACTGAACTGAGGTATAAATATCAGTAAGATTTCATGATGCAAAATAAGAAAATAGTATTTGGCTCCAATAAACGTACAATTTCTCTTCTATCTTTATGCAATAATAAGTGGAAGGTGATGGGTAATCACTCACAACGTGTTTGCAGGAACTACCCCTTAATTAAAAGCCGATTCATATGGGATGGACTTATAGGATCTGTGTATGAATCCTAAAGTGCCACAGTGATGCAATAGATGGTATCAATATTGCTGCTAAGGTGTAAAGTAAAGATATCAGCGGTAAGGAGTTGCTAATGGCTACCTTTCAACAAAAATCTGTCTGTGCCCAAGTGTAAAACAATAAAATTGGAAATCAGTTAACACGATAAATAAAAACCTTGGTTGGTGTGCGTGTGTTAACTTTATACGGCTTCTATCTTTATGCAATAATAAGTGGAGGTGATGGGTAATCACTCACAACGTGTTTGCAGGAACTACCCTTTTATTAATAGCTGATTCGTATGGGGTGGACTTATAGGATCTGGGTACGAATCCTAAAGTGCCACAGTGATGCAATAGATGGTATCAATACTGCTGCTAAGGTGTAAAGTAAAGATATCAGCGGTAAGGAGTTGCTAATGGCTACCTTGCAACAAAAATCTGTCTGTGCACAAGTGTAAAACAATAAAATTGGAAAGCAGTTAACACAATAAATAAAACCTTGGTTGGTGTGCGTGTGTTAGCTTTACGCGGCTTGTTTAGTGCTAGTGTCTGGGTCCCACCAGATTATAATCAGACACGCATAGAAGAGGTGAAATAGATGAAAGGTTGGTGGGATTGACAAAGTAAAAATACATGAAAAAAATCCTTTAAAAATCTGTGAATAACTAGAAAAACGATGTATAAAAGTCTATATATGTGAAAAAATATATATAAAAATACATATGAAAAAAAATGAGAAAAAATAGTGTCTTAAAACATTCTTAAAATATTCCTTGAGGGCATAAAACGAAAAATAGCTGTAATCCAAACAGTGCAAAGTGTTCTTCACTAAAAAAAGTGTGAGGATATGTGCAATAGTATATGCGGTCCACAATAGTGATCGGTTTACCCAGAAAAAACAGAAGACAGTTTCTATACTTCAGGCGGCTATTTAGGTTCAGAAGTCAATGATTTGTGTCACATAGCGCTACGGGTATTCTAAATGTGTTCAGCGTTAATGCAGGAGATCTTCTTCTTTGCTTTCGTTTTTGACAGAGAGAAGATCTCCTGCATTAACGCTGAACACATTTAGAATACCCGTAGCGCTATGTGACACAAATCATTGACTTCTGAACCTACATAGCCGCCTGAAGTATAGAAAATGTCTTCTGTTTTTTCTGGGTAAACCGATCACTACTAATTTTTTCATATATATTTTTATATATATTTTTTCACATATATATAGACTTTTATACATCGTTTTTCTAGTTATTCACAGATTTATAAAGGATTTTTTTCACGTTTTTTTACTTTGTCAATCCCACCAACATTTCATCTATTTCACCTCTTCTATGCGTGTCTGATTATAATCTGGTGGGACCCAGACACTAGCACTAAACAAGCCGCGTAAAGCTAACACACGCACACCAACCAAGGTTTTATTTATCGTGTTAACTGCTTTCCAATTTTATTGTTTTACACTTGGGCACAGACAGATTTTTGTTGAAAGGTAGCCATTAGCAACTCCTTACCGCTGATATCTTTACTTTACACCTTAGCAGCAGTATTGATACCATCTATTGCATCACTGTGGCACTTTAGGATTCATACACAGATCCTATAAGTCCATCCCATACGAATCAGCTTTTAATTAAGGGGTAGTTCCTGCAAACACGTTGTGAGTGATTACCCATCACCTACCACTTATTATTGCATAAAGATAGAAGAGAAATTGTACGTTTATTGGAGCCAAATACTATTTTCTTATTTTGCATCACGAAATCTTACTGATATTTATACCTCAGTTCAGTTATCAATGTTTGAAGTAGTATTCAATTTGTACTTGCACTGAAACCCTAATATATTATATTTTTATTACTTTTATCCTATTAGTTTTTATTGTTAGGAATACTCTTTTATTGTATATTGTGAATTGTCAGTATATGGATCCATGATGTTCTGATCATCAATTGTAACCTAACCATTTACATTGTATCCAAGATCTCTGAATAAATTGTAAAATAATTTTTTTTATTACACAGTGAAGTTTTATATTTGACTCCATTAGGACCCTGCCTCTACCAATTGGCGCTCTGATACATTTCTGATTCTTCATTTTTTCTTGCTGACCAGTGACCACTAGGGGTCATAACTATCAGAGCCAAGGGTCATCCACACAGTAGGCACTCAGTTTATATTGTTTGTATACTCCAGAAATGTTAACACTTTACACCCAGAAGTGTAAGATGTGTACATGAGCCTATTAATGACTGCATACCAAAAGTCCTTAATAGATCATTGTGAATTGTATGCAAATTATTATTTTTCTGCTCCCATAGACTTGAATTGCAGCCAAAAACAGCCATTGTTTGTTGACCATAGACGGAAAATTGGAGAGCATTGTGAACTGCCAGATTGTGTTATTTTTTTTGGCAAGATATATGTCTATTAACCAGATAAAGAACATTACAGCAACAATATGAACTCAGACTATGGGGCCGATTTATCATGGCCCGAATGGGGCCATACACCCCTGCTCTCGCCTGAAACAGGAGTTCAGAAGCAGCAGTCTTAAGACCGCTGCTCCTTAACTCGTCCACCGCCTCTGATGCAGCGGATAGCAATCCGCCCGATCTCATGCGATCGGGTTGATTGACATCTCCTGCTAGCTGTCGATTGGCCATGAATCTGCAGGGGCGGCATTGCACAAGCAGTTCACCAGAACTGCTTGTGCAATGATAAATGCCGGCAGCATATGCTGTCGTCATTTATTGATGTCTGACGGACATGATCGCTACAGCGAATCATGTTCGCCAGACACATGATAAATCGGCCTCTTTATATTTAATCCCTACTGAAGGGTTAAAAAACAGAGTTCAGCTCTGGGGCTACACGCATTGGCATTCTCAAGCAGAACATAATTGGTGATTGGTGAGTTATGCAATTGTCACTTACAATTGGCTTAGTGGTTCAGGAGCTGCAAAGTTTGTGGTTCCCAATCAGGACTTTACATATGTGTTTAACTCCTTTGTGGGAGTTATACATATTTAGCCATGATCATTAATGCAAAAATTACATGCACTAACAATTTAGGAGTATGCAATGTTAGCATTAAACTGTCCCTTTAAGTGACTTGTAAATGTTGTGCTGTCCCTAAAAAATACATTTATTTTGGTGATACATCAACAAAAAAGCGGAACCAGTATTAACATATAACTGTCATTCTGTAATACTAGCGCTATTTTTTCTCCTCAATTGAGATCTTGTCTACAATTGGTTAACATATTTGAAACAACATTTTTATAACGGAACCATTGTTTTAAACACATTATGCCTGCAATAACACAGTCATAACATAAAAATGTAGATAGTACAAGTATAATCCATATTTGCTTTAGCATTAGTTATTTATCAATAGTTTTCTATATATCTATATTTAAATTGACAAATTATATAGCCTATAAAACAGCTACTCCACAAAATACTGTTAAATAATTGAGCTCGCTAATAGTATTTAAAAGTAATAACTTTTTTTCTACTGTAAGGTAATGAAAAGCAATATGTACAGCCAGAAAAAATGTATATTAATATTAAAATGTTCCATATGCTAATGTTATAGTACAGAGACAGAAAACAGCAGAACGCTATTAAAATTATACATTCAATGCTTAAATTATGCTCTGTAGCAAGAAGAAATAGGACATTAGTGGTTACCAAGCAATACACATTTTATTATGGGGGTGCAGTATTCCAAATACCTGGGTTCAAAGCATTTTTAGGTTATCAGTAAGGCTAAATGTATAATGAATGGTATAGGTTGTATGAACCCATTAGAATTTTGTTTTGTGCTATGTAGATGAGTGTTTCTCCACCTCTTAAAGCAACATAATACCCATGCTTAATCACTTGAAAGTGATGCAGTGTAACTGTAAAAAGCAGACAAGAAAATATCACCTGAGCATCTCTATGTAAAAATGTTTTTACCTCAAAACTTCTTCAGCTCACAATAGTAAGTGCTTTTTGAACAGATAAGCTGTAGCTGATGTCACACATTGCTTTACTGTGATCTCATGAGATTTTACTGAAATCTTGAGATATTTCATAGTAAACTTCCTTAACCCCTTAATGACCGCAGCACTTTTCCATTTTCTGTCCGTTTGGGACCAAGGCTATTTTTACATTTCTGCGGTGTTTGTGTTTAGCTGTAATTTTCCTCTTACTCATTTACTGTACCCACACATATTATATACCGTTTTTCTCGCCATTAAGTGGACTTTCTAAAGATACCATTATTTTCATCATATCTTATAATTTACTATAAAAAAAATTATATAATATGAGGAAAAAATGGAAAAAAACACACTTTTTCTAACTATGACCCCCAAATTTGTTACACATCTACAACCACCAAAAAACACCCATGCTAAATAGTTTCTAAATTTTGTCCTGAGTTTAGAAATACCCAATGTTTACATGTTCTTTGCTTTTTTTGCAAGTTATAGGGCCATAAATACAAGTAGCACTTTGCTATTTCCAAACCCCTTTTTTTCCAAAATTAGCGCTAGTTACATTGGAACACTGATATCTTTCAGGAATCCCTGAATATCCCTTAACATGTATATATATTTTTTTTAGAAGACACCCCAAAGTATTGATCTAGGCCCATTTTGGTATATTTCATGCCACCATTTCACCGCCAAATGCAATCAAATAAAGAAAATCATTCACTTTTTCACAATTTTTTTCACAAACTTTAGGTTTCTCACTGAAATTATTTACAAACAACTTGTGCAATTATGGCATAAATGGTTGTAAATTATTTTCTGGGATCCCCTTTGCTCAGAAATAGCAGACATGTATGGCTTTTGTTGTTGCTTTTTGGTAATTAGAAGGACGCTAAATGCCACTGCTCACCACACGTGTATTATGCCCAGCAGTGAAGGGGTTAATTAGGGAGCATGTAGGGAGCTTCTAGGGTTAATTTTAGCTTTAGTGTAGTGTAGTAGACAACCCAAAGTATTGATCTAGGCCCATTTTGGTATATTTCATGCCACCATTTCACCGCCAGATGCAATCAAATTAAAAAAAAACGTTAAATTTTTCACAATTTTAGGTTTCTCACTGAAATCATTTACAAGCAGCTTGAGCAATTATGTCACAAATGGTTGTAAATGCTTCTCTGGGATCCCCTTTGTTCAGAAATAGCAGACATATATAACTTTGGCGTTGCTTTTTGGTAATTAGAAGGCCGCTAAATTCCGCTGCGCATCACACGTGTATTATGTCTAGCAGTGAAGGGGTTAATTAGGTAGCTTGTAGGGAGCTTGCAGGGTTCATTTTAGCTTTAGTGTAGAGATCAGCATCCCACCTGACACATCACACCCCCTGATCCCTCCCAAACAGCTCCCTTCCCTCCCCCACCCCACAATTGTCCCCGCCATCTTAAGTACTGGCAGAATGTCTGCCAGTACAAAAATAAAGGGAATCTTTGTTTTTTTTTTAAAAAAAATTGTATAGCATATTTACATATGCTGCTGTTTAGGATCCCCCTTAGCCCCCAACCTCCCTGATCCCCCCTCAAGCATCACTCTAACCATCCCCCTTTGCCTTTTTGGGGGCCATCTTGGGTACTGGCAGCTATCTGCCAGTACCCAATTTGCAGAAAAAATGTTGTTTTTTTTTATTTTTCCCCAGTTTTTTTTCTGTAGTGTAGCTTCCCTCCCATATACCAACCCAACACCCCCTGATTTCGCTTTTTATTTTTATTATTTTTATGTTTTTAGAACCCTGATTAGATTAGATATTTTCTGTAGTGTAGCGGTTCCCACCCGCTCCCTCCCGTGCACGCGCCCGCCCCCTCCCCATCGTGCACGCGCGCGCGTCCGTGCGCGCCCCTGGTCATCCCCGCCCACGATCCTGCCCCCCTCCACATCACTGGGCCCATCGATGGCTCTCTCTGCATCGGATGGCCATACATGGTTATTGCAGGCATCACTGCAATAACCGGAAAGCAGCTGGAAGCGAGCAGGATCGCTTCCAGCTGCTTTCCACACCGAGGACGTGCAGGGTACGCTCTCAGGCGTTAACTGCCTTTTTTTTGAGGACGTACCCTGCACGTCCTCGGTCATTAAGGGGTTAAACTGAGGAGGCAAATAACATGACTGTGCCTGCACACACCAAATGCACACTCCCTTCTGGGGCATGCATCTTGATTTGCTGTTTAAAGTCCCATAACATTGGGATGTGGCTACAGAGGATATTTCGAGGTAAAATATCTCCCTTTTTTACATAGAGATGTTCAGGTGATATGTTCTACTCAGCTTTCTACAGCTATGATATCACTTTAAAGTGCTTCAATATTTGGATAACTTGTTCCTTTAAATAACAAGAAACAATATAAGTATAGAAGTCCATTTGCAGTTAACAACTTGTAATTAGAATATTTTATGTAGTCATGCAATAAATTAACATATTAGGTAAACGTTAACCTTGTTTTCTGCAATTGTTTTTCAATAGTTTAGCTACACCCACCACTTGAACTATTTGGAGGAGACAATCCAGACATTTTACTCGAGAAGGCACAGCTAGTTGCATTCACTATGTTAACAAAACATCTTTTGTTTTGTAGTTCTTATCTTACCATGTCTGCTGAAGTCAGTTGGGGATATATGGTCAGGGCCAGATTTATAATTAGGCAGAGCAAGCATGTGCCTTCATGCACTCTGTCACTGAAATACCATGCACACCTACCTATTCTTAGCACTGAGCGTTTCACGTTACTGCTCCTTTTATTTCTAGCCACGCCTCCAGTCCCTGACACAACAGCCTCCACCAATCGCAGAACGTAGCAACCTAGAAGCATCTCCTTCACAATAGCCCAATAGATCTGCAGGCTACATCTCTCTATTTCCAGAACAGTCTGTGTAGAATATTTGACTGTGCAGCTGTGCAGAAGCTGCACTCTGGGCACTGTTTTCCTAACCATTCTAGGCAAATTTGAAAAAGCACTGTAATATGATTGGTGGGAGTGGCGCCATGTGACATTCAACTAGGACAGCACACCTACTTTGGATGGAAGTTCTAGATTGTACTATTAGGGGGGGGGGGGTAAATAATAAACAAACAAACTATGGCCATATGTATTATAAAAACAAATAAAAAATGTGCTCTAATGGCACAGTATGTTTGATTCAAGTTAAGATTCCAATCACCCACACACCACAAAGGCTGGTACAAACAATTTCCCAAGCACCACACAGGTGCTAAATGTGCTGTCTGGGCAGATTAGGAGCCTCCAGGATCCACAGTTTTCCAGAACAGTGCAAAAGTGAAGCCTATATGAATTACTCTACTGCTAGAAATTTCATCCGGATACTGTGAGTGATACATTTTTTTTTTAATTTTTTTTTGGGGGGGGGGTGCTTCTGATTTATGTGCCTATAGGTGCACATGGACAGCATTAGGCTTAGGCATTTGGTTGTGCGAGTGCAGGAGGTGTGGCTGTACAATCTTTTGCTTGTGCAATGATAACTGCTGGAAGTGGATGCTGCCTGCTTGCAATGCCAAGCGGACAAGGTTCCTGATATCAAACCTTGTCCATCCGGAATTTGTCAAATGGAACCCATTGACACATTTGACTAATGCCTGATCTTTTCCTTACTAAAAATGCATAATTCGTTTGGCACACTTTTAATATGTAAACTTAAAGGAGATTGGCAAATTGTTTATATAATGGATTAAAAAATTCTATTTACATTGTATTACATTTTTCAAAGAATCTTGTTCTGAATAAAACGACTTTTTATTTTCTTGTTGAAGGAGGATTGTTCATGCTCAGTCAGTAAGCATTGTTTCTCAAAGTGTTAAATACAGAAATTAATTTTCTGTTATTTTCAATATAAATTTGAACAGCTTTAATTTAGCTGCTTATGAAAAATATTTAACTCATTTTAATTGTTGCATTATATAGAATTATTTAAAGGACATGGTACTCAAAATATTTTTTCCTGTATATGAAAGTGAAAGTTAAGTTTAGGGCTAGATTATGAGTGGAGTGCAATATTGCATTTACTCGATATTAGCGCTCCACTCAGTAACACCTGTGCACGTAAATTTGCACGGGTATTAAAAGTGAGGCTCAATGCGAACATGAACTCACGTTCACATTGCTGAAAGCCAAGAGCTCACTAGAGCGCACTTCCATAGGCTGCAATGGGAGCCTCTTTTTCATGTCAACAGCCACGGCAAACCACCTAGCGCAGTGCAGGGGACAAATTGCACAATGCAGGGGGCAAATATATATGTATATAAGCATATACATAAATATTTATAGTAAAAACACAGTCCCCCATTGACCTCCATGTAAAGGCACT
Organism: Bombina bombina; assembly: GCF_027579735.1. NCBI lineage: Eukaryota > Metazoa > Chordata > Amphibia > Anura > Bombinatoridae > Bombina > Bombina bombina. The sequence goes on from NC_069501.1 coordinate 162,922,864, forward strand.
TAAGGTGCCATTTTTTTTCTTCAAACACCCCACATCCCCTTACTGCTTTGTGCATTTTTTTTTTTTAAATAAAAAATGATCATCTTTATTGTAAATGTAAATGTACTGTCCTCTTTATTTTTGGGGCAATTGGGGAATTTTTTATGTTTAACCAGAGGTCTGACCTTTGGTGAATTGCGCTTAGTGAAACTGCGAGCTTGGGGTCACATTGACCAGCCCCTTGTAATGGATGGTTATTTAACGTGCTCCCATAAACGCTTATGTTTGCCCCTTTACGAGTGCATGCTAAGATAGCGCTCCACTCCTAATCTGGCTCTTAATGGGAAACTAACAGAAAGTGCATGGTTGGTACAACTGGGTCCTGGCACGATAGGGACAACTCACACAAAAAGCTGCTTTTATTCAGTACAGTAACACCTATTTCTCATAAACACAAAGCACTGGATCAAATTGTTTAACATTCTATTTTAGATGGTACAGAGAAAAGCTTTTTTAAAGGGACAGTCTACCCCAAATGATCCCTTTATTTCCCATTCCCCAGTTTTGCATAACCAATACGGTTATATTAATATACTTTTTACCTCTCTGACCTTGTATCTAAGCCTCTGCAGACAGCCCCCTTATCTCAGTTCTTTTGACAGACATTAATTTTAGCCAATCAGTGCTGACTCATAAATAAATCCACGGGAGTGAACACAATGTTATCTATATGGCACACATGAACTAGTACTGTCTAGCTGTAACAAACTGTCAAAATGCATTGAGATAGGGGGCGGCCTTCAAGGTGTTAGAAATTAGCATGTGAGCCTACCTAGGTTTAGCTTTCAACAAAGAATACTAAGAGAACAAAACAAATTTGATGATAAAAGTAAATTGGAAAGTTGTTCAAAATTGCATGCCATATCTGAATCATGAATGTTTAATTTTGACTAGACTGTCCCTTTAAGTTTATCAACCTTTTAACTTGGCATATTTTATAATGGCACACTATTTACAATATTTTACCTTGATACTTTATTTTGCACCTTTCACAGAGGTAAACTTCTCCTGGACATTTGGACATTTGACCGTAACAACTATCTAGTACATTGCCTGTGGTATACTTCATAACACATTTCGATTTCTGTGATATACTATTTACCTTAGCTGAATCTGCACTAAAGCAAATATTTTATAAAATTATAAGCAAGCCCTACATTACCCTTTCCCTATAGGTTATATATTGATACTATTCACTGAAACAATTATATTTCCAAGATAAATTAATCAATGGCAGATTGAAATAATTTAATATTTTGTGAAATGGAAAGACAATATATAGATTTGTGTAATAAAAACATGTAATTCCAACACAATATTCTACTTCCAAATATTTTCAATTAAATATAAAACTATTTAATTCTTTACACAATAAAGTATAAACATGTGCATCTATCTATCTATCTATCTATCTATCTATCTATCTAGTCCAGTGATTTGTAACCTTTTTTTTGCTGTGGCACACTTTTTTACATTAAAAAATCCTGTGGCACACCACCATCCCAAAATTTAAAAAAAATCACACATTGTAGCCTAATACAGCATATATATATACACATACACACAAGCACACACATACTGTATGTATTGTGCTGTTATGCCATGCCTCCTACAAACTACCCTTGCACTGGGAGTAAAAACAAGCAAAGTTTAAAAAATATGTCACACTGTTGTCAGTCTGCCGTGGCACACCTGAGGATCTCTCACGGCACACTAGTGTGCCACGGCACACTGGTTGAAAAACACTGATCTAGTCTATCATATATCTTTCTATAATTATACATTAGGTCTTTCTGCCTCTTTAGGTAAAATTATTTGAAAATGTATAACGTTACATAAAATGAAACACTATGAAGTCATAACCACTTGGTGCTACTGGGGTTGGAGTAAAATTGTATATACTCATTCTCTAATCTACATATTAAACAAAATGAAATGTCCAGAAGTAAAATTGCATCTACACACTTTAATATAAATATTAATCTAATCAATCTTATTTTCAGTCAAATAGATATATTTTATTTGAATTACCATACTGATATCCCTATTAACTGTAGAATTACCATAATAATATAAATGTGAATATAAATGACTGCTTTCCTTCATTTATGTCAACATTTGCTGAAAATAATACCAGTGAGAGCAGAGCTCTAGGGATTTCTTTGACCTTATTGAACAACCTCTTAGCCTAGAAAATGTCTTTTGCCTCCGCTGCTTCAGACAGAATGCACAAAGGAAGATCTACAGCTGACTTTAGGATGCCCGAGAAACAGACCTATGCAACTCATAAAGAATTTGCTAATAGTACAGCAAATAACTGCAAGAGACACTTAAAGCACTTGACAATTATCATCTTCAGCATTGCTTATCAAGGACTCTTTTGCAGATTCTTTCTTTGTTGTCAAAAATCAAGCTTAAATATGAAGCCTGAAGGGTATTTATTATTCTCTCACGGAGCTGAAATGTAAAGGCGCAAATGAAATATAAAATAGGTAAACGTGCCTTTCGCTCTACAATTTAGAATGCAAGATTAAATAATATCAGCTATAACAATCTCACCTTTCCAACACTGTAGGCTGAGAAATTGTGCATACATAAGTGTTCTGCAAAGATAACGCTCAATAAGCCATTGTTTTGCAATTCAAGATAGATCTCACAACTCTATTGTTAGGGAAAGAAAAAGGCAAAGCATTGAAAAGAATGATCTATTATGTATAAAAACGACTGTTTATTCTATATCTAACATTAAATATATTATAAAAAGGAATGTACATTTTTATCCTTAATACTATATTTCTCTTTATTTCTTTCTCTCTCTCCTCTCAGTCTTTCTCTTTCTTTTTTTTCTCTCTTACATTCTCTCCTCTTAGTCTCTCTTTCTTTTTTTCTCTCTTACATTCTCTCCTCCTCTCTCCTCTCAGTCTTTCTTTCTTTCTTTCTTTCTTTCTTTCTTTCTTTCTTTCTTTCTTTCTTTCTTTCTTTCTTTCTCTCTTACATTCTTTCTTTCTTTCTCTCTTACATTCTTTCTTTCTTTCTCTCTTACATTCTTTCTCTCTTACATTCTTTCTTTCTCCCTTACATTCTTTCTTTCTTTCTCTCTTTCTTTCTTTCTCTCTTACATTCTTTCTCTCTTACATTCTTTCTTTCTCTCTTACATTCTTTCTTTCTTTCTCTCTTACATTCTTTCTTTCTTTCTTTCTTTCTCTCTTACATGCTCTCCTCCTCTCTCCTCTCAGTCTTTCTTTCTTTCTCTCTTATATTCTCTCCTCCTCTCTCCTCTCAGTCTTTCTTTCTTTCTTTCTTTCTTTCTTTCTTTCTTTCTTTCTTTCTTTCTTTCTTTCTTTCTTTCTTTCTTTCTTTCTTTCTTTCTTTCTCTCTTACATTATTTCTTTCTTTCTCTCTTACATTCTTTCTTTCTTTCTCTCTTACATTCTCTCCTCCTCTCTCCTCTCAGTCTTTCTTTCTTTCTTTCTTTCTTTCTTTCTCTTTTACATTCTTTCTTTCTTTCTCTCTTACATTCTTTCTTTCTCTCTCTCTTACATTCTTTCTTTCTTTCTCTCTTACATTCTTTCTCTCTTACATTCTTTCTTTCTCTCTTACATTCTTTCTTTCTTTCTTTCTCTCTTACATTCTTTCTTTCTTTCTCTCTTACATGCTCTCCTCCTCTCTCCTCTCAGTCTTTCTTTCTTTCTTTCTCTCTTATATTCTCTCCTCCTCTCTCCTCTCAGTCTTTCTTTCTTTCTTTCTCTCTTACATTATTTCTTTCTTTCTCTCTTACATTCTTTCTTTCTTTCTCTCTTACATTCTCTCCTCCTCTCTCCTCTCATTCTTTCTTTCTTTCTCTCTTACATTCTTTCTTTCTTTCTCTCTTACATTCTTTCTTTCTTTCTCTCTTACATTCTTTCTCTCTTACATTCTTTCTTTCTCTCTTACATGCTCTCCTCCTCTCTCCTCTCAGTCTTTCTTTCTTTCTCTCTTATATTCTCTCCTCCTCTCTCCTCTCAGTCTTTCTTTCTTTCTTTCTCTCTTACATTCTTTCTTTCTTTCTCTCTTACATTCTTTCTTTCTTTCTCTCTTACATTCTCTCCTCCTCTCTCCTCTCAGTCTCTCTTTCTTTCTTTCTCTCTTACATTCTCTCCTCCTCTCTCCTCTCAGTCTTTCTTTCTTTCTCTCTTACATTCTTTCTTTCTTTCTCTCTTACATTCTTTCTTTCTTTTTCTCTTACATTCTTTCTTTCTTTCTTTCTCTCTTACATTCTTTCTCTCTTACATTCTTTCTTTCTCTCTTACATTCTTTCTTTCTTTCTCTCTTACATTCTTTCTTTCTCTCTTACATTCTTTCTCTCTTTCATTCTTTATCTCTTTCTCTCTTACATTCTCTCTCTCTTTCTCTCTTTCTCTCTTACATTCTTTCTCTCTTTCTCTTACATACTTTCTCTCTTTCATTCTTTCTCTCTTTCTCTCTTACATTCTTTCTCTCTTTCTCTCTTACATTCTTTCTCTCTTTGTTTCTTTCTTTCTCTATCTATCTATCTATCTATCTATCTATCTATCTATCTATCTATCTATCTATATCATCTATCTATTTATCTATCTATCTATTATCTATCTATCTATCTATCTATCTTCTATCTATCTATCTATCTATCTATCTATCTATCTATCTATCTATACACATATTTCTAAAGTTCTCTGGGCTTGTGAGATTTCTAAGAAATCTCTCCAGTAATATGAAACACCTTTCCTAATTCTATAAAGGCAGTTTTTACCTTGAGAATAGGGCCATTCCATGAGGCATATATTATAATAGTGCTCACAAAAGAAATGTATGAAACAAATAAAAGAAATATTGAAATAAAAATAAATATTAAAAAGTGCATTGTTTAATCACATTAAAAAATCATAATGAAATTGTTTTGCAAAAGTTGTATTTCATGGAAAAATGTAAAATTAATATTGAAATTACGCAGAAAAAAAATATTTAAGGTGTACAGTATAAATTAAAAAAAAAAATACACTGAACATGCAAAAAAACCTAGGTGAAATTTGTATTTATAATAAGAAATTTAAAACGCATTGTAAAATCAGTTTGCTAGTGGGCTGAACAATGGTGTTCCATGGGCGTAGCTGAAATTTCTCCTCCATGTCTGGTGTAATTATCTAAACATTTTCCCCTACAGTTCTTGTTGTTTTGTGTCTTAAACTAAAAAGTGGTGAGATTGTGTCAAATACACAAAACACTTATTATCCTAATTTAAAAACCCATGTCTTTGAAAATAGAGGTGATTGTAAGGTACTATACCCTGAGATCACAGAAATCTGATTTGTCTGCAGGATTTAATTTTTAAAGTGCACTCTGCTCCCTACTAACTTCACTCTCTCCAGTATAGGTTCCCTTTTCAAGAATCCACATTACTTTCTATAGGAGACATCTCGCCACTCGCAGGGAACAACCCTTTATTATTTTTTTTTGTGAGTCCTATTGTAATGTATGCATCACCTTCACATACTTAAATGCAGGGAACACCTCTATGGAAAACATACTGTTCTCAAGGTAAAAACTGCTTTAAGAGAATGAAGACAGGAGCTTCATAGTACTGGAGAGATTTCTTATAGAATCTAACAAGCCCAGAGACCTTTAGATCATCCGTCCCTTGGACAGATAATTGGCTTCAGAAAAGAGGATTTGATTTTATTAGTTATTAAAGCTTTATTTGGCAAGAATGTAGGATAATTATGAGGTATCGTGGGCACATGGGTGCCTAAAATGTTAGATCAAGTTTTTGTTTAATCGTTTTTTATAAACTCTTTACTAGTGATGCATAGAATAATATGAGTAGTGAAACTATGGCCTAAATGTAAAGAAATAGAAATACAAGTACAACATATTCTTCTTGCAAACTATACTATTATGTCTAAAATGTAGGAATTAAATAAACAAAACTTCTATAATGGCAAAAAATAAAAATAAATTGCTAGCTGCAATATAGTCATGCTACACGTATTCTTATGAATGTTAAGGGATTTGAGTTTCTCAGAGTGAGATGAGTGCCACATTAGCTGTCTCTCACATACCCTCTAGGCAAAAGAGATTGTCATATGAGACATTTAGGGTTCTCTGGATCTTTTAAAGGAACTTTAGCATTCCCATCTAAGCACTAAAATGTGACAAACACCCTTCTTTTTAAAAACAATGGGTCACAGAACCAGATTGCTATAAAATAATCTCCAGCAACACTAATCACTTAACAAAACCACAATCATCATGGGTGGGACTTAGACCTTTTTCGTCCCTTACATTAAAGATAGAGATGTGAGACACCTTTTTTAATAGGACATCCTCCTCTGAGTGGTTCTTTGACCATTCAGCTGCAAGGGGGTTGTTATAAAAATTAAAAACATCTCACAAATTTTTTTTTTGGAAGTCTGGTAGCTCTAAAGAAGCATTTTAACCCCTCATCATAGAAATACCTAAATATCACACACCATTTCATTTAAAATAAGGTTTAACTAACACATTTTAGCAGCAATCATCTAGCAGGAACTTCTAGTCTTGTTTTGTTGTTGTGAGGACAAATAGATCTTGTTCTTTTGACAAATTACAAATTTGCAGGTATACAAACAAATATGAGAACCAGGTGAGAAATATATTATATTATTTTGGTATATGATCTTAAATGTTGATGTTATGAGAAATGAAGTGACGTTAAATCACCATTAAATGTCTGAATTTAGTATTTATAAAATAATTAATCCCATTCTTTTAACATATAAAAAGTGACACAAAAAATACACTTCAGTTACAGAGGTCTTCGGTTCCAGCGTTGCCGATCTTCAGTTCCAGCATCGCCGGTCTTCAGTTCCAGATGGACGGTCTTCAGCTCCGCGGTCATCGGTCTTCAACTCCTCCGCTCCGCGCCGGCTGGATCCTGGAAGAAGAAGAGGTCGCCGCCTGGAACAGGACCTTCTCCGCCGGTCTTCAGGACAGGTAAGGAGCACTTGGGGGATAGACTTTTTTTAAGGGGGGATTGGGTGGGTTAAAATAGGGGTATGTGGGTGGTGGGTTGTAATGGGGGGGGGGTTTACAGGCAAAAGAGCTGATTTCTTTGGGGCATGCCCCACAAAAGGCCTTTTTAAGGGCTAGTAATAAAGCTGTTAACTTTTGTAATTTAGATTAGGGTAGGGAATTTTTTTTATTTTGGGGGGCTTTGTTATTTTATTAGGGGGCTTAGAATAGGTGTAATTAGCTTAAAATTCTTGTAATCTTTTTTTTTTTTTTTTTAATTTAGTGTATTTAATTGTAGTTTAGTTTAGATATTTGTAGTTTATTTAATTTATTGATAGTGTAGGTGTATTTGTAACTTAGGTTAGGATTTATTTTACAGGTAAATTGGTAATTATTTTAACTAGGTAGCTATTAAATAGTTATTAACTATTTAATAGCTATTGTACCTAGTTAAAATAAATACCAAGTTACCTGTAAAATAAATATAAACCCTAAAATAGCTACAATGTAATTATTAATTACATTGTAGCTATCTTAGGGTTTATTTTATAGGTAAGTATTTAGATTTAAATAGGAATATTTTAATTAATAATATTAATATTAATTAGATTTATTTTAATAAGAATTTAGTTAGTGATGTTAGAGTTAGATAGGTAATATAGATGGCGGCGGTGTAAGGGGCTCACATTAAGGGGTAGGTAATATAGATGGCGGCGGTGTAGGAGCTCACATTAGGGGGTAATATAGATAAAATAGATAGCGGCGGTGTAGGGGGCTCACATTAGGGGGTATTATAGATAAAATAGGTATCAGCGGTGTAGGGAGCTCACATTAGGGGGTAATATAGATAATGTAGGTGGCGGCGGGGTCCGGGAGCGGCGGTTTAGGGGTTAATAACTTTATTAGGTGCGGCGGGGTCCGGGAGCGGCGGTTTAGGGGTTAATACATTTATTATTATTAGGAGAGTGAGGGGGGAAAGCGGATAGAGGGTTAGACGTGTCGGGCTATGTTTAGGAGGCGTGTTAGACAGTACGGGTGATTTAATAACTTAGTCAGGTTTTTTATGCGGCGGCAGTTTCTAAAGTTCCGTAAGTCACTGGCGACTCCAGAAATTTGTACTTACGCAGATTTCTGGACATCGCTGGTTTGTGAGACTTACGGCACTTAAGCCTCTGACGGCGCCGTATATGGTATAGCTATGGGCGGCGCAGCTTTCAACGCTTGTGCCGAAACCTGCGCCGTATATCGGATTGCGCCCCATATGTTTTATGTGGGTAAATCAGAAGAAAAAAATCTTCAGCACAGGTGTGAAATAACTAATCAGTCAAAGGGTTAAAATAACCAGCTACAGGTGCAATCTCCTTAGATAAAAACCTTAGATAAAAGAATATGTGGAAAGACTCTAAACTTACTGCTAAATGCAATTTCACTACTTTTTCAGAAATTACTGATAATTTAACTAGTTTAGCAAATCATCCGTTGCATAATTAATTCTGCCTCTGGTACCTAAAGCAGATGTTCTATGTTTCCCAACATCTGGATTCCCTGCTTCTTATGCAGACAGGGCAATCATTTTTCCAGGATGAAGTTTTTGCACTCTTTTTGGAGAGGAACATACAAGCAATAAACAATAACATAATGTTAACGAGACATCACAAATGTATACTTTAGCCCAATATAAGATTACATTGAACCTATATATTTATATATCAAAGCAAAAGGCATATTGTGATTTCAAACAATATGGACATGAAATTGTTTAAATGAGAACTAAAACAAGTGTGAAAAGTTATTTTGACTGGATTCAGATGTCAAGTGCATAGTCTGAAGCAGTCTGGTAATGAGGGAAAGTAGTTTTTAAGAGGTTGGAAGTGTTGATCAAAACGGAAAAATTGCAGACCCTCAAAATCTTCCATTAAGGCTTTTCAGATGGATTATAAAGGAAAAGGTTATAAGCACAATAATAAGCATCTGAAGTGTTTTCATGGCATGAAGTCATCGAAAAGTGTTGATTAAGGAGTGTGATGTTAGATTGCTATGGCTTACAATCTGAAAATGGTTTCTTGTTCTATACAGACTAATTCAAAATGGAGATCTAATGGATTGGAATGAAGTACCACAGATTTAATGTAACCATGAGTTAAAACTGTGCTTATGAAATAGTTTTGTATAGGGCTTTTTCCTTAAAGGGGCACTCAAATCAAAATTTCCATGATTCAGATGGAATATGCAATTTTATTCAACTTTCCAATTTAATTCCATTAACACTTTTTGAGTCACCAGCTCCTACTGAGTATGTGCAAGAATTCACAGAATATACTTATATGCATTTGTGATTGGCTGATGGCTGTCACATGATACAGGGGGACTGGAAATAGATATAACTTTAAAATGTGTCAGAATAAAAAAAATCTACTACTCTTTTGAAGTTCAGACTGAGGGGCCAATTTATCCACCCCCGAATGCTTATAATTCAGCGCAAAACCTTCAGGCTCGCCGGAATCAGGAGTTAAAGGGACAGTCTAGACCAGAATTTTTATTGTTTTAAAAGATAGATAATCCCGATTCCCTTTATTACCCATTCCCCAGTTTTGCATAACCAACACAGTTATATTAATATACTTTTAACCTCTGTGATTATCTTGTATCTAAGCCTCTGCAAACTGCCCCTTTATTTCAGTTCTTTTGACGACTTGCAGTTTAGCCAATCAGTGTCTGCTCCCAGATAACTTCACATGCACAAGCACAGTGTTATCTATATGAAATACATGAACTAACACCCTCTACTGGTGAAAAACTGTTAAAATGCATTCTGAAAAGGTCTAAGAAATTAGCATATGAACCTCCTAGGTTAAGATTTCAACTAAGAATACCAAGAGCACAAAGCAAAATTGGTGATAAAAGTAAATCGGAAAATTGTTTAAAATTACATGCTCTATCTGAATAATGAAAGTTTATTTTGGCCTAGACTGTCCCTTTAAGAAGCAGCAGTCATAAGATACATATTCTCAATGTAAATGGGTTTTTCTATCATGTTTTAAAAGGTGTGATTTCATGTGTATGAAAAAAATAAAAATTGGGTTTCATATTTCTTTCAATGAGGTACCACGAGCAAAGAGCTTAATACTAAGTGTATAACAAACTGGTAGTCTGTTTTAAACGCATCTGTGATAACAAAGCAATAAATGCACATGAAAATTAATTCCGGCCTGTACCTCGGTTCAAATGTATTGAATATTCACTTTTAATAGTTATTGAATACAAAACATGTTTATTAAATATTCTTGTTGGCATCTTACAGAAATAAACAAGGTATTTCCTTCATTTGCCTGAAATTAACATGTATGTTTAAAATAAAGATGATTTAATGTTTTTCAGCGCTTAAATGGGTGTTCAAGCAGAATGTTGCAATGAGGTCACATACTATAATTATGTTTTAAGACTCTAAAAACGTGACCATGCATCAGACACTAAATATATTGGATATAATTTATTGACTGAAAGGTTCTTCATCAGAGGTTGAGATTTCACAAATATTAAAGATAATCTTCTATACTAATGAGAAATTATCATGAATAATAATTTACATTTGTTATGCTACAGTTTAACTTAGAATAATGTAATCTTCTTCAGGTTCTAAGAATAGTAAAAAGTAAAAAATGTTATGGTTAAGTATAGTATATACTGGTTCTTGCTGTAAGTAGGCTAAGAAATCAATGTTCAACAATTTGCATAGCCTTAACGCTTCTTAAAGGGACAGTCTACACCAGAATGTTTATTGTTTTAAAAGATACAGAGAGTGCAGAATTATTAGGCAAATGAGTATTTTGACCACATCATCCTCTTTATGCATGTTGTCTTACTCCAAGCTGTATTGGCTCGAAAGCCTACTACCAATTAAGCATATTAGATGATGTGCATCTCTGTAATGAGAAGGGGTGTGGTCTAATGACATCAACACCCTATATCAGGTGTGCATAATTATTAGGCAACTTCCTTTCCTTTGGCAAAATGGGTCAAAAGAAGGACTTGACAGGCTCAGAAAAGTCAAAAATAGTGAGATATCTTGCAGAGGGATGCAGCACTCTTAAAATTGCAAAGCTTCTGAAGCGTGATCATCGAACAATCAAGCGTTTCATTCAAAATAGTCAACAGGGTCGCAAGAAGCGTGTGGAAAAACCAAGGCGCAAAATAACTGCCCATGAACTGAGAAAAGTCAAGCGTGCAGCTGCCAAGATGCCACTTGCCACCAGTTTGGCCATATTTCAGAGCTGCAACATCACTGGAGTGCCCAAAAGCACAAGGTGTGCAATACTCAGAGACATGGCCAAGGTAAGAAAGGCTGAAAGACGACCAACACTGAACAAGACACACAAGCTGAAACGTCAAGACTGGGCCAAGAAATATCTCAAGACTGATTTTTCTAAGGTTTTATGGACTGATGAAATGAGAGTGAGTCTTGATGGGCCAGATGGATGGGCCCGTGGCTGGATTGGTAAAGGGCAGAGAGCTCCAGTCCGACTCAGACGCCAGCAAGGTGGAGGTGGAGTACTGGTTTGGGCTGGTATCATCAAAGATGAGCTTGTGGGGCCTTTTCGGGTTGAGGATGGAGTCAAGCTCAACTCCCAGTCCTACTGCAAGTTTCTGGAAGACACCTTCTTCAAGCAGTGGTACAGGAAGAAGTCTGCATCCTTCAAGAAAAACATGATTTTCATGCAGGACAATGCTCCATCACACGCGTCCAAGTACTCCACAGCGTGGCTGGCAAGAAAGGGTATAAAAGAAGAAAATCTAATGACATGGCCTCCTTGTTCACCTGATCTGAACCCCATTGAGAACCTGTGGTCCATCATCAAATGTGAGATTTACAAGGAGAGAAAACAGTACACCTCTCTGAACAGTGTCTGGGAGGCTGTGGTTGCTGCTGCACGCAATGTTGATGGTGAACAGATCAAAACACTGACAGAATCCATGGATGGCAGGCTTTTGAGTGTCCTTGCAAAGAAAGGTGGCTATATTGGTCACTGATTTGTTATTGTTTTGTTTTTGAATGTCAGAAATTTATATTTGTGAATGTTGAGATGTTATATTGGTTTCACTGGTAAAAATAAATAATTGAAATGGGTATATATTTGTTTTTTGTTAAGTTGCCTAATAATTATGCACAGTAATAGTCACCTGCACACACAGATATCCCCCTAAAATAGCTATAACTAAAAACAAACTAAAAACTACTTCCAAAACTATTCAGCTTTGATATTAATGAGTTTTTTGGGTTCATTGAGAACATGGTTGTTGTTCAATAATAAAATTAATCCTCAAAAATACAACTTGCCTAATAATTCTGCACTCCCTGTAGATAATCCCTTTATTACCCATTTCCCAGTTTTGCATAACCAACACAGTTATAATAATATACTTTTAACCTCTGTGATTATCTTGTATCTAAGCCTCTGCAAACTGCCCCTTTTTCAGTTCTTTTGACAGACTTGCAGTCTAGCCAATCAGTGCCTGCTCCCAGATAACTTCACGTGCACGATCACAGTGTTATCTATATGAAATACGTGAACTAACACCCTCTAGTGGTGAAAAACTGTTAAAATGCAATCTGAAAGAGGTGGGCTACAAAGTCTAAGAAATTAGCATATGAACCTCCTAGGTTAAGCTTTCAACTAAGAATACCAAGAGAACAAAGCAAAATTGGTGATAAAAGTAAATTGGAAAATTGTTTAAAATTACATGCTCTATCTGAATCATGAAAGTTTATTTTGACCTAGACTGTCCCTTTAATTAATACAGCAGTTTTTGTTTTTTCTTAATATGTACAGTCATTTCTCATTTAGAGCTAGATTACAAGTGGAACGCTACTTAGGGCTCCTGCTCGAGCGTAAAATTTGATAGAGAGAGGCTTTTTGCATGCGTTGTGTAGCTCGTGTATTACGAGTTGCAAATAAAAACCCAGACGCAAGCTAACCAAATATCGCAAACACATCAATGTACTTCTATAGAAGTCAATGAAGAGTGCAGAAGAAAATACCTATCGCTAAACACCCATCGCTGGTGCGCTAACCTGAAAGGAGTTATGAAAATGTAAAATTCCAATGTTCTTCACATACAGAACAATGTACTTTTTATTGTAAATATTGTTTATATATATATATATATATATATATATATATATATAAATATATATATATATATATATATATACATACACATAGGAAAAAAATGAGAACAATGCGCAAGAGCACACCAAATCCCATAGGGGGCGCTTCCTACTTGCTCTAAGAGCTAATACTAAATAACATGTATAAACAGAACAAAAAGTCCATATAATCCGGAACAAGGCAGCTCTCTGTCGAAGGACGGTCAAATCCTGGTGGTTGATAATCTGCAGAAAAAAACAGGTGCCACAATGGCCTAGTACCATCAAAACAAATAATAGTGTTGGAAAAGGTCAAGAAATGTACTCACAAACGTGATGCACCCAATGGTGCTAGAGGGGTGGGCTGGAACTTTGCAGTAGTCCAGCTCACTGGTACCAACCGACAGAGTAGCATCAGGTATGGATATCTTATATATATATATATATACAGTGGGGCAAAAAAGTATTTAGTCAGCCACCAATTCTGCAAGTTTTCCCACTTAAGAAGATGAGAGAGGCCTGTAATTTTCATCATAGGTATACCTCAACTATGAGAGACAAAATGTGGAAACAAATCCAGACAATCACATTGTCTGATTTGGAAAGAATTTATTTGCATATTATGGTGGAAAATAAGTATTTGGTCACCTACAAACAAGCAAGATTTCTGGCTCTCACAGACCTGTATCTTCTTCTTTAAGAGGCTCCTCTGTCCTCCACTCATTACCTGTATTAATGGCACCTGTTTGAACTTGTTATCAGTATAAAAGACACCTGTCCACAACCTCAAACAGTCACACTCCAAACTCCACTATGGTGAAGACCAAAGAGCTGTCGAAGGACACCAGAAACAAAATTGTAGACCTGCACCAGGCTGGGAAGACTGAATCTGCAATAGGCAAGCAGCTAGGTGTGAATAAATCAACTGTGGGAGCAATAATTAGAAAATGGAAGACATACAAGACCACTGATAATCTCCTTTGATCTTGAGCTCCACGCAAGATCTCACCCCGTGGGGTCAAAATGATCACAAGAGCGGTGAGCAAACATCCCAGAACCACACAGTGGGACCTAGTGAATGACCTGCAGAGAGCTGGGACCAACGTAACAAAGGCTACCATCAGTAACACACTACGCCGCCAGGGACTCAGATCCTGCAGTGCCAGATGTGTCCCCCTGCTTAAGCCAGTAAATGTTTGGACCCGTCTGAAGAATGCTAGAGAGCATTTGGATGATCCAGAAGTGGATTGGGAGAATATCATATGGTCAGATGAAGCCAAAGTAGAACTGTTTGGTAGAAACAAAACTCATCGTGTTTGGAGGAGAGAGAATGCTGAGTTGCAAGCAAAGAACACCATACCTACTGTGAATCATGGGGGTGGCAACATCATGCTTTGGGGCTGTTTCTCTGCAAACGGAACAGGGCGACTGATCCATGTACATGAAAGAATGAATGGGGCCATGTATCGTGAGATTTTGAGTGCAAACCTCTTTCCATCAGCAAGGGCATTGAAGATGAAACATGGCTGGGTCATTCAGCATGACAATGATCCCAAACACACTGCCCTGGCAACGAAGGAGTGGCTTCGTAAGAAGCATTTCAAGAACCTGGTGTGGCCTAGCCAGTCTCCAGATTTCAACCCTATAGAAAACCTTTGGAGGGAGTAGAAAGTCTGTGTTGCCCAGCGAAAGCCCCAAAACATCACTACTCTAGAGGAGATCTGCATGCAGGAATGGGTCAACATACCAGCAACAGTGTGTGATAAACTTGTGAAGACTTACAGAAAAAGTTTGACCTCTGTCATTGCCAACAAAGGATATATAACAAAATATTGAGATGAACTTTTGATATTGACCAAATACTTATTTTCCACCATAATTTGCAAAAAATTCTTTCCAAATCAGACAATGTGATTGTCTGGATTTGTTTCCACATTTTGTCTCTAATAGTTGAGGTATACCTATGATGAAAATCACAGACTTCTCTCATCTTCTCAAGTGGGAGAACTTGCACAATTGGTGACTGACTAAATACTTTTTTGCCCCACTGTGTGTATATATATATATATATATGTGTGTGTGGGTGTGTGTGTTTGTGTATGTGTATATATATATATATACAGGGAGTGCAGAATTATTAGGCAAATTAGTATTTTGACCACATCATCCTCTTTATGCATGTTGTCTTACTCCAAGCTATATAGGCTCGAAAGCCTACTACCAATTAAGCATATTAGGTGATGTGCATCTCTGAGAAGGGGTGTGGTCTAATGACATCAACACCCTATATCAGGTGTGCATAATTATTAGGCAACTTCCTTTCCTTTGGCAAAATGGGTCAAAAGAAGGACTTGACAGGCTCAAAAAAGTAAAAAATAGTGAGATATCTTGCAGAGGGATGCAGCACTCTTAAAATTGCAAAGCTTCTGAAGCGTGATCATCGAACAATCAAGCGTTTCATTCAAAATAGTCAACAGGGTCGCAAGAAGCATGTGGAAAAACCAAGGCACAAAATAACTGCCCATGAACTGAGAAAAGTCAAGCGTGCAGCTGCCAAGATGCCACTTGCCACCAGTTTGGCCATATTTCAGAGCTGCAACATCACTGGAGTGCCCAAAAGCACAAGGTGTGCAATACTCAGAGACATGGCCAAGGTAAGAAAGGCTGAAAGACGACCACCACTGAACAAGACACACAAGACTGGGCCAAGAAATATCTCAAGACTGATTTTTCTAAGGTTTTATGGACTGATGAAATGAGAGTGAGTCTTGATGGGCCAGATGGATGGACCCGTGGCTGGATTGGTAAAGGGCAGAGAGCTTCAGTCCGACTCAGACGCCAGCAAGGTGGAGGTGGAGTACTGGTTTGGGCTGGTATCATCAAAGATGAGCTTGTGGGGCCTTTTCGGGTTGAGGATGGAGTCAAGCTCAACTCCCAGTCCTACTGCCAGTTTCTGGAAGACACCTTCTTCAAGCAGTGGTACAGGAAGAAGTCTGCATCCTTCAAGAAAAACATGATTTTCATGCAGGACAATGCTCCATCACACGCGTCCAAGTACTCCACAGCGTAAGGGTATAAAAGAAGAAAATCTAATGACATGGCCTCCTTGTTCACCTGATCTGAACCCCATTGAGAACCTGTGGTCCATCATCAAATGTGAGATTTACAAGGAGGGAAAACAGTACACCTCTCTGAACAGTGTCTGGGAGGCTGTGGTTGCTGCTGCACGCAATGTTGATGGTGAACAGATCAAAACACTGACAGAATCCATGGATGGCAGGCTTTTGAGTGTCCTTGCAAAGAAAGGTGGCTATATTGGTCACTGATTTGTTTTTGTTTTGTTTTTGAATGTCAGAAATGTATATTTGTGAATGTTGAGATGTTATATTGGTTTCACTGGTAAAAATAAATAATTGAAATGGGTATATATTTTTTTTTTGTTAAGTTGCCTAATAATTATGCACAGTAATAGTCACCTGCACACACAGATATCCCCCTAAAATAGCTATAACTAAAAACAAACTAAAAACTACTTCCAAAACTATTCAGCTTTGATATTAATGAGTTTTTTGGGTTCATTGAGAACATGGTTGTTGTTCAATAATAAAATTAATCCTGAAAAATACAACTTGCCTAATAATTCTGCACTCCCTGTATATGTATTTTTGAGGATTAATTTTATTATTGAACAACAACCATGTTCTCAATGAACCCAAAAAACTCATTAATATCAAAGCTGAATAGTTTTGGAAGTAGTTTTTAGTTTGTTTTTAGTTATAGCTATTTTAGGGGGATATCTGTGTGTGCAGGTGACTATTACTGTGCATAATTATTAGGCAACTTAACAAAAAACAAATATATACCCATTTCAATTATTTATTTTTACCAGTGAAACCAATATAACATCTCAACATTCACAAATATACATTTCTGACATTCAAAAACAAAACAAAAACAAATCAGTGACCAATATAGCCACCTTTCTTTGCAAGGACACTCAAAAGCCTGCCATTCATGTATTCTGTCAGTGTTTTGATCTGTTCACCATCAACACTGCGTGCAGCAGCAACCACAGCCTCCCAGACACTGTTCAGAGAGGTGTACTGTTTTCCCTCCTTGTAAATCTCACATTTGATGATGGACCACAGGTTCTCAATGGGGTTCAGATCAGGTGAACAAGGAGGCCATGTCATTAGATTTTCTTCTTTTATACCCATTCTTGCCAGCCACGCTGTGGAGTACTTGGACGCGTGTGATGGAGCATTGTCCTGCATGAAAATCATGTTTTTCTTGAAGGATGCAGACTTCTTCCTGTACCACTGCTTGAAGAAGGTGTCTTCCAGAAACTGGCAGTAGGACTGGGAGTTGAGCTTGACTCCATCCTCAACCCGAAAAGGCCCCACAAGCTCATCTTTGATGATACCAGCCCAAACCAGTACTCCACCTCCACCTTGCTGGCGTCTGAGCCGGACTGGAGCTCTCTGCCCTTTACCAATCCAGCCACGGGCCCATCCATCTGGCCCATCAAGACTCACTCTCATTTCATCAGTCCATAAAACCTTAGAAAAATCAGTCTTGAGATATTTCTTGGCCCAGTCTTGACGTTTCAGCTTGTGTGTCTTGTTCAGTGGTGGTCGTCTTTCAGCCTTTCTTACCTTGGCCATGTCTCTGAGTATTGCACACCTTGTGCTTTTGGGCCCTCCAGTGATGTTGCAGCTCTGAAATATGGCAAAACTGGTGGCAAGTGGCATCTTGGCAGCTTCACGCTTGACTTTTCTCAGTTCATGGGCTGTTATTTTGCGCCTTGGTTTTTCCACACGCTTCTTGCGACCCTGTTGACTATTTTGAATGAAACGCTTGATTGTTCGTTGATCACGCTTCAGAAGCTTTGCAATTTTATGAGTGCTGCATCCCTCTGCAAGATATCTCACTATTTTTGACTTTTCTGAGCCTGTCAAGTCCTTCTTTTGACCGATTTTGCCAAAGGAAAGGAAGTTGCCTAATAATTATGCACACCTGATATAGGGTGTTGATGTCATTAGACCACACCCCTTCTCATTACAGAGATGCACATCACCTAATATGTTAATTGGTAGTAGGCTTTCGAGCCTATACAGCTTGGAGTAAGACAACATGCATAAAGAGGATGATGTGGTCAAAATACTCATTTGCCTAATAATTCTGCACTCCCTGTATATATATATATATATATATATATATATATTAATATTTTATATGTAATATTTCAAGAACGCTCATTGAAGTTAGCAATTCTTCATGTGGGTTAACTTGACCGCATTAGTCCTAAATTGCGATCCCTTATACGTATTACGCATATTTTACATTCCTATGTTCTTTGCATAGAAAAAAAAATACTTTTTATTATTAAATATATATTTATATATATCTGATAGTATTAATGTATAATACATATCTATACCCATATATCTACAGGTACCAGGTATAAGTATACAGAAATATGTATTTACAATAAAAAGTACATTATCCTTTAAGTGAAGAACATTGGAATGTTAAATATGTATAGAACATATACAGTTAAACACATACATACTTACACATATGAACACACATCAATACATACATTTATACATACATATACATATTTAGATATGTCTATGTATGCATATATATGTTAAAGCCCTTTGCAGCCCTTTTTTGTCAAACACCTTATACCATATATCTTTGAGCCCTTATAACTTTTTAAAATTGTTTTTAATCTAGTGTTTATAGGAATGTAACTAAGTTTATTTATGTTGTGTTTAATGCACCTTTTTTCTTCCCCTACCCTTTACGCAAGCTCCCATGTCACGCTAACCCAATGAGCGCTAACCCAATGAGGGTAGTGGGTGGGATCAAAAGCGGTGAGTAACATTTTGGGCTGGCTAGTAGATTAAGGCTTGAAATTTTGAACCCTGATATAACACTTTATTAAATATGAATACTGCATAAAGATGTTTATACATGTTTTCATCTACTTAAAGGTACAGTCTACTCTAGAATTTTTATTGTTTAAAAAGATAGCTAACCCCTTTATTGCCCATTCCCCAGTTTTGCATACCCAACAAGGTTATATTAATATACTTTTTACCTCTGTGATTACCTTGTATCTAAGCCTCTTCAGACTGCCCTCTTATTTCAGTTCTTTTGACATACTTGCATTTTAGCCAATCAGGGCTCTCTCATAAGTAAGTCCATGGGCACGAGCACAAGGTTATCTATATGGCACACATGAACTAACACCCTCTAGCTGTAAAAACTGTAAAATGCATTGAGCTAAAAGGCAGCCTTCAATGGCTTTGAAAATAGCATATTAGCCTTCCTATTTTAAGCTTTCAACAAAGAATACCAAGAGCACATAGCAAATTTGATGATAAAAGTGAATGGGAAAGTTATTTAAAATTGCATGCCTTATCTGAATCATGAAAATTTAAGTTTTACTTGACTGACAAATTAACTTCAAAGGGCTCCAATGCACATATATATATATATATATATATATATATATATATATGTATATATGTATATATGTATGCACATATGTATCTATGTGTTTAATTGTATATATGTCTGTAAATAAATATATACGCATATAAATACATATGTACACACACATACATATATATATATATATACACATATACATTTTTAGACATGTATATGTTTGTATCTCAATGTTAAACCTCATTGTCTGCCTTTTTTCTAATACCTGAGATCTCATATCTTTAAGTCTTTTTTTTGTGCAATATTTTATTTTAATAATATTTATTAGATGGAGTTATTATGCGTGCAAGTGTACTTTGTAAAGTGTTTTGTACAATGTTTTTGTTTCGTAAAACAGTTAACCAGAGCTCTGAGGATGCGGTAATCTTTCTAGTGTAAATCAGGATTGTGCTCAAGCAATCACGTTTACTTTCAACCAGTGGTCAAGTCCTACAAAAAAAAAGTGTGGGAACTCACCAAGACTTCCACCCCTCACAATTAATATTGTTTTCTATATATATATATATATATATATATATATATATATATATATATATATATATATATATATATATATATACACACACACACATCTGTATTTATATGTATATAAACTATACACTTTAGTTAATGAAAGCAAATTAAATCCAAGAAGGGTTGAATGTTTGCCTTTGGGCCTGAGAATCATCCTCCTTCTCATCCACTTAAGGTGCAATAGTCCTATTTCTGCTGAGGGGAGCTAAATAACCCAAGAGCAAGCCACACAGAAATGTAAGCGTCATGTTTTAGACACTGTGGGGTGATCACACAGCAGGACTGCTGACAGGCTTGCATTTAGTGTATTGTAGGAAGTGTTACTGCCCATTACTAGAGGATCTCACTATCCATCTAACCAGACTATGCTCCAGCTCCTCCCACCAGCAGCAGTGTTTACTGAAGTATTTTTGTTCTCTGTCCAGAGGGAACTTAGTTCCTCCTGCAAAAATAGTACAGGAACTTTGTTCCCATGCATTCCTGCTTGACTTGACCCCTGCTTTCAACTCATAATACCAGCAGTAAACCCATTGATTGCAAACACCTGCGATAAACCTCTTATCGCTCATGTGCAAATGTTAGCACTCCACTCATAATCTGGCCCAAAATGTTTTAAAAATGTTTTGACCCTTTTAAATGTACATTCTAATGAAAAATGTGCATGCCCTGATTTAGTAATAAAAAATGGATATGAAAGCCATAAATGTTCTTTTGTTATTTAGACAGAGCATACAATTTTACAAATGTTTCCAATTTACTTCTATTGTCAAATTTGCTTCGCCCCATGGTATTATTTGTTTAAGAGATACCTGGGTAGGTGTTTTGAACACTATATGGCAGGAACAAAATGCTGCTATTTAGTGATATTGCATATGGAAAACATTCTTGCAAAACTGTTGTTATATAGTACTACAGACACATGCACATTCCTGAGCTTGCGTCTCTGCTTTACAACAAAAGATACCATAAGAACAAAGAAAATTTAATAGAAGTAAATTAGAAAATTGCTTAAAACTGCTGTTGAGACATATGATATAAGACTGTCACTGCAGCCCTCATACACATTTATACCTATGTGTTTAACCTATCTGCATAAATTAAACTAAAACTAGGATCAGTAACTCTCTAACAATTGAAAGCATGTCATTTTTGCTTTAGAACCCCCATTAAACACCTCAAATTTATTTCTCTCATTTTCTTTTCTTTGGCCTTTTAAGGACAGATTTCAATGAGCTATGTTGAATGCTGCAGTGTTGCAGGGTCATTTCTATAAATAAGCATGTAGTTAAGTGTCCTCTGGGGGCAGTGGAAGAAAACTACACAAATTTATGAAAAAAAGGCAAAATAAATAATAAATGTACAATATGATTTTTTTATTGTGCATTATCAAAAGGATTTATTAAAAGTTACATTTTGAATAAAAGGGACACTGTACTTTAAAATTGTTTTCCATTTAATGGTTTTATAATGACTTTTTACAACCGCTACAGAGCTGAAAATGTATGGAAAATTATACATTTGGGTATATTTCTGTATATTAAATAGCTTTCTCTGTTAATTGACAACACAGCCTAATAAAATGGGCTGAGCTTTCAGGGAGAACAAAGTCAAGCTAAATTTTAGTGAAAACAGTTCAGTTTAATTTGTATTTGCTACATACTGAGACTTTATATCAGTGTCAAGTGCTGCTTTGTAAGGTCTCATCTCTCTAGGACTTACAGGCTCCACCATTTTTCTTAGAGAATTCAGTAAGATTATCCCATGTGAAGTATGCACAATAATTTCTCTGCAAGCTGGACAATTTTTCATCATCAGCCCTTAGAGAGGATAATGAACATTTTATTAACTTTCTTTCCCACTACCCATTTAGGGCTTCTTTCCATTGAGTCGTTAAAAATGGAGCCGTAAGCTTCCAAAGCGGCCGACAGCTAAAAGTAATTTACGGCTCCATTTTAGTACCAGGTTTCCATTGTAGGTGTAAGTTAGCGTTGTGTTAACACTTCCACCCAATGCCGGATTTCTAATACATTAATAGGTTACTATGGTAACCTGACCTTACACTACACTCCATCGCATATACGGCACCGCATACAAGTGCGACGCCGTATATTTTACCCGTTGCTCGCTGTTAGAATAAAATCAAACACCTAATGCATGCGCAATATCTACCTCTCAACCGCAACCCCCCCACCGCAATATCTAATGTATTAACCCCTAATACGCCAACCCCCATACCGCAAAGTATCTATCAAAGTTATTAAACCCTAAACCGCCATCCCCCCACAACACAATCTATCTATTAAATCTATTAACCCCTAATCCGCAATGCCCCCACAACACAAACTATTAAATATATTATTCTTTTTTATAAATACAGAATATAGATTTGGGATTTATCTACAAAAATGTTGCAATAATTTAGAGGGTTTAGTTCTGCATAAAAACAAAGCTGAATCCTTTATGCATAACATACAATGTGTGTTTATTGAATACTAGACCATAGCACTAGACCATAACATATTAATAGCTCCCACAGGACGTGGCTACAACAGATCTGTACACAGCATGTAACTGTAATGTTGCTATGGAACGGCACAGCAAGTATAGGAGGAAGGTGCAAAATGGTGCATTATAAGTGACACACAGCTGCACAAGGTATTGCAGAGCTGTCATTTGTTACCCAGTGGGAGAGAAAAACAAGCAAAGGGTCCCAGTAAATGATATACAGGTTTTTAAAGGTCACTGACAGAAAGTTGAAGGAGTTCTGTGTGCACTGTCAAACAAACATAAGGTTCTGTCATTCAGGCTTGTTGTAAATCAACAATGCTAACTCATTTACATTAGGTATGCTATCATTATGTCAGTCTGTATTGTTTAGTGAGATGATTATGTTACAAAGAAGACGAGGTTTAAAACCTAAAATGATATATTGCTTATGTTTTTTTTCTATCATGTATACGAAAGACCAGTACTTAAACATATATATATATAGCAAAGGCAAAGAAAGAAACTGCTACCAGACAAGGTGAATGCCATGAAAGTCCAATTTATTCAACCACAGTCAAAGAGAATCGCAAACTGGAACACCTGACATGCGTACCTGTGCTTCATCAGAATTGATTGATTCTAGGTGTTGTGTTGCATTATAAAGGCTGTGATGACCAATCAAATGTTGATGATAAAGTCACTCCCACTACTCCTCCATTAACCCTCTAGTAGCTAAACAGCAACAG
This sequence comes from Bombina bombina, assembly GCF_027579735.1. NCBI lineage: Eukaryota > Metazoa > Chordata > Amphibia > Anura > Bombinatoridae > Bombina > Bombina bombina. Next base: position 162,946,321 of record NC_069501.1, read on the forward strand.
AGCATAGGTATATGAATAATAATCGGTATAAGCAGAGGGGGAGGTAAGAAGGGAGATTCATCAATGCTTCATATTCAAAACGTTATACACAGTATAGTATATTACATCAAAACTGTTTTGAATTGTTGTTTTTTAATTTTGAATTGAATGGTTGCTTTTTCTTTTATGTTTTGATGTAATATACATACATATATGTATGTATGTATGTATGTATGTATGTATGTATGTATGTTTATGTATATATATATTATATAGTAGGGATAGACACAGCACTCACTTCACCTTTATTAAGGAGATTAAAACATCTTTATTCCAAATGTTTCGGTGTCAGACGTGACACCTTTGTCAATGGTTAACATCGAAGTAACTGTGTAACAAACACAGTGCCCAAACGGCTATTTAAACTAAAATCTACGAGTCACATGATCTGGTTGCATGGGTGCCGTCACACGTTACACGCCACGAAAGCAGCATCTTGTTCACATATCACCGCATGGCTAATTAACATAGCCGATCGAGATTGAATGAACACATCACCAGCATATAGCTAGGTGTGCGGCGCAATATCGGAACGCACACCATCAACATCAGAGGTGTCTAGCTGTCATAACAACAGAACTTGTATACAATGTGATTAACATATGGTAACTATTGTTTGACAATAATCAACAACAATATTAGAGTTAAATCTACTAGAGGGGCTCCGAGGGAATCACGTGAATGCAATCATTTTCTCTTATTAATTTAATTTACTATACCAGCACCCTGGTAGATGCAGCAACAAAGGGTTCGCTTCCACTGAGCCGTAAAAAATGGAGCCATAAGCTACCGAAGTGGCCAACAGATAAAGTAGTTAACGGCTCCATTTTAGTACCTGGTTTCCTTTGAAATATTTTGTGCATTGTGTGCAGTTGCTCTTTTCATTTAAGTATAAGTTTACGTTGTGTTAAAGCCTCCACCCGAAGTAGGATTTCTTGAAAATCAATTAGTTGCTATGGTAACCTGACCTTGCACTATAAAATTTACGTTTATCATCTGCGCTCCTTACCTGTGATCACCTTTGAAGAGAAACAAAAATAAAGATACACTTATTTATAATACATATTTTTTAACTATAAGCAAATACTATTTTTCATTATAACTATATTTTTTACTTTATTAATATATGTAATATGTATTGCTGTGCTAGGCTTAGATCTAGTTTGATTTTTGTAGATATGTGCTTGCATATATTTTTTTATGTAAATACATACTGATATATCCATAGAAACATTAGTGCAACTATTCCTATACATGGGACAACAATTTTTAGGTGGCGATCGGAATGATTGACACCCCCTGCTAGTGGCCGATTGTCTGCGAGTGTGCAGGGAGCGGCATTGAACAAGCATATCACAAAAAATGCTTGTGCAATGTTAAATGCCGACAGCATATACTGTCTGCATTTAGCGAGGTTGAGCGGACACGATTCACTACAGCATATTATGTCCGCTCGACCTTTAATAAATCTACCCCTATGAGTCGTACCACAGCACACAGAAGTAATATATGCCTAATTGCCTATATATCAGGTGGTACACTGCTTGGCAGTATAAGGGTTGGTCCTATTGTGTCCAAGAGCAAAGTTTATTAAAATGCAATCATCCCCCTGATTTACCTTTGTAATGATCTGATGATTGTGAGGTTGACATCTTTGTCACAGAGTAGCTCCAGATCAGATCAGCGTATTGCTACTATTAAGTCGGCTTTCCCACCCTGTGATAATTAACTAATGATCTTGTTTATGTAAAGTCAGTTATAGTTTATTGTCACAGGGTCTATCTACACAATTCCAATGCTATTTAATTACACTTTAATAGGGCCTAAGTCTATTAATTATCCCATGTATTGCATGACATTGCTCGAATACTGTGTGAGGATATCCACATATTATATCAAAATCTCTAGGGCGCGATCCGATATACGGCGCAGGTTTCGGCGCAAGCATGGAAACCTGCTCCACCCGTAGTTTGACCTTGCACATCGAGCTATCACATATATGGAGCCGGCAGTTGCTAAAGTGCCGTAAGTCGGACAAACTAGCGATGTCCAGAAATAAGCGTAAGTACAAATTTCTGGAGTCGCCAGTGACTTACGGCACTTTAGAAACTGCCTGCGCCTAAAAAAACTAACTAATCTTGTAAATCTCCCGTAACTGTCTAACACGCCTCCCAAACATCATCCCGACACGTATACCCCTCTATCCTTAATCCCCCCTCTCACTCCAAATAATAAATATATTAGCCCCTAAACTACCGCTCCCGGACCCCGCCGCCAGCTACATTAAATGTATTACCCTCTAATCTGACCCCCCTACACCGCCGCCACCTATATTAAATTTATTAACCCCTAATCTAATCCCCCTACACCACCACCACCTATATTAACTCTATTAACCCCTAATCTGAGCCCCCTACACCGCCGCAACCTATATTAACTCTATTAACCCCTAATCTAATCCCCCTACACCGCCGCCACCAATATTAACTCTATTAACCCCTAATCTGAGCCCCCTACACCGCCGCCACCTATATTAAATATAGTAACCCATAATATGATCCCCCTAAACCACTGCCACCTATTTTAAATATATTAACCATTAATCTAATCCCCCTACACCGCCGCCGCCACCTATTTCAAATATATTAACCCCTATTATGATCCCCCTACACCGCAACCACCTATTTTAAATATATTAACCCCTAAACCTAAGTCTAACCCTAACACCCCCTAACTTAATTATTATTGAAATAAATCTAAATAATATTAATATTATTAACTAAATTATTCCTATTTAAAACTAAATACTTACCTATAAAATAAACCCTAAGATAGCTACAATATAATTAATAATTACATTGTAGCTATTTTAGGGTTTATATTTATTTTACAGGTAACTTTGTATTTATTTTAACTAGGTACAATAGCTATTAAATAGTTAATAACTATTTAATAGCTACCTAGTTAAAATAATTACAAAATTACCTGTAAAATAAATCCTAACCTAAGTTACCATTACACCTAACACTACACTATCAATAAATTAATTAAATAAACTACAATTATCTCAACTAAAATACAATTAAATACAGTAAACTATATTACAAAAAAAACAAACACTAAATTACAAAAAATAAAAAAAGAATTTTAAGCTAATTACACCTGTATATTGGATACCAAACTGCGCGGGTTTGGTATATCACTCTATGGGCCAAAAAACTACGGCCAAAGGGTGAAATATATGAGCGTAACTTCTATGTTACGCCGTATATAGGATACCAAACCAGTGCAAAATTTGTCGTCGCCGGCTTTTGCAGGGGCGACGCTGCATATCGGATCGGGCCCCTACTGTTTGTTTTTTATAATACTAGGGGTCACTTGTTTTGAGAGATCATATTAATACATCCTATACATATATCCACTGTTAAGATTCTGATGTTTGCAGATGACACCACGGTCATTGGCCTCATTCATAATGGAGAAGACATGAAGTTCATCAGTTGGCTGTCAGGTGCACTAAAAACAAACCTAGAGCTAAACATGCTTAGAAAATGGGACTTCAGGAGAAACACAACAGCGCTTCCTCCCCTCACCATCCTGAATAGTACTGTAGCCACTGTAGAGCACTTCAGGTTCTTGGGCTTTACCATCTCACAAGACCTAAAGTAGAAGCCTTTACATTGATTCTATACTGAAAAAGGCCCAACTGAAGCTACATTTTCTTTGCCAATTAAAGAAGTTCAATCTATCACAGGAGATGCTTATTCAGTTTTACACAGCTGTAATTGAACCCATTCTTTGCACTTCACTAATTCTCTGGTTTGGATTGGCTACCAAATCTGATATTAGAAGATTACAATGAACAGTTCAGGCTGCTGAGAGGATTATTGTTGTTCCCTTGCCCTCCCTTCAGGATCTGTAGTGTTCCAGAATGAAAAAGAGAACTGGTAAAATCATTAGTGTCTCCTCTCATGCTGACCACAACATCTTTGAATTGTTGCCTTATAGAAGGCATCTGAAAGTACTGAGTTCTAGAACATCTAGGCACAGGAGAAGCTTTTTTTCCATAGGCCATATACATTATGAACAATTAGTCTACCTCTACCGTTCCTCTCAGTGGAACACTGCCATTGCTAGAGCAATCCTTACTCTTAGTGCAATTCTCTATGGTAATACAGTCTCTTGTGCATATTGCATTTTTTGCACATATGTGTAAGAAAATGTTATTTTGTCTTAGTAATTGTGTTTTCTTTGGTACATTGTATCTCTTTTTACTTATGTATCTGTTGTGATATTCCATGTATAACATAGAAGCTCATTCTCTAAGAAAAACACCTTGTGTGCACGCATGGCAATAAAACTATTCTAATTCTCATTTTTGATGCTATATCAAATATTTATAAACAAACCCTTATTATATTCCACATGTACAACAGTAGGGTAGGCAGCTCCTGATCCCAGTATGTTGTGGTTAGAATCCTGTGATAAATGACGACAGCTGGATTTAGATTGCTGTCACATGCACAAAGTATCACTATTACACATATAGCTAGTACGCATAACAATTATGATGGCACATTGGGATACAACTTCCAGCATTTACAGTGTTGAACGTGACACCATGAGTTATGTTAGAATAAGCAAGTAATAGCCAGGGGCCAAGTCCTACAAAAAAGTGTGAGAACTCATCAACACTTTCACCCCCCCCCTTTCAATTAATATTATATATATAATATATAATAATATATTATTATATATATATACACACACACACTGTATTAGTAGTTATATAATCTATATACTTTGTTTAATGAAAGCAAATTAAATCCAATGAAAGGTTGAATGGTTGGCTTTGGGCCTGAGAATCCTCTTCTGTCACAGACTCACGCACTTAAGGTGCAATAGTCCTATTTCTGCTGAGGGCAGCTAAATAACCCCAGAGCAAGCCACACAGAAATGTAAGCACCATGAGTTACACACATTGCGGGGTGATCACACAGCAGGACCGCTGACAGGCTTGCATTTAGTGTATTGTAGGACTTGGTTAATCTGAACACTGCAACACCTTAGACTTCCTAAAAGCCGCTAACACCCTACTGAACTTATACACTACCCCAAGTGGTGGGGTCAAGTGGTGAGCGCTGTTACAAATACTTACTACTGCAATGCAGATTGAAGATTCTTTAACACCTCGGATTGTCAGATGGCCAAATTGGAAGCACTATTACAGGCCATGATAGACAAAGCACCATCTGAGAAGGAACTACAACTAATAGAGCGAGCAACAACAACATGGAACACGTCAAACATATCACAATACTCTCTGGAGGAGGGGCCTGAACCAATTTTAAAGCCCAAAGAAAGTGGCCTACTAATTGTACTGAGCGAAGAAATAACTAATCAACAAGATGGCGGCTCATTAAAACCATCCCTGCTGTCAAATTTAAAGGACAGGCATAGAGCAGTAAATGGCACACATAGGCTTGACCCTCAAGCCAGATCTCACAGCACGGATCAAGACACCTTAAAAGAAATATACGCCACTACACTTTTCAATATGGCGCCTGTTACCATATCGAGTAGAACCTTGGCGACGAAGCTGATCCCAACCTACGCAAATAACAGTAATAAAGACAAGGGATTGCCTCTCACTATACACCCAAGCTACTTCAGTCCAACAACAGCAAGGTTCAAAGAAAGGAGGTAACCAGAGCCTGCACTGCTGCCGCAGGGGTTGGGGGAGGACCCCTGGCTGGACGAGGAGTCTAAAGGAGACAGGTTATTTACCTTTAATGGCTTGTTCAGAGGGCAATATAATTATTGTACAAACTGGTGTGGCTTTTTATTTGAAATCATCCTATGATGTTATAACTGATAGACTTCCAAGCTTTATAGAAATAGTTAACATACAGTAATACCCAGATTATAGCAGACATTGACCACAACACTTAAATGCTATAGCTATTTTTTAAAGTCCCACCTATCCTAATGGTGCACACACTTCAAGCTTATATCAATGCCTACCTCGTGGCTGATGGCCACAGCAGCGAAGGTGAGGTAATAATACATAGATTACACAATAGAAATGCCATATTTTATTGGAAGATACAAAAACTGCTCCCTATCAAATTGACTCTAATTACAGATGAGAGCATTCTTAATACCTCACTAATGAAAATTTGATAAGAGTTTATTCATCATAAGCAATACTGAGTAAAAAGGTATACTCTTATTATTAATATTGTATAAAATTGGTTATAAATGTACTTATACACTTACCCACCCACATAATAAATGTTGTAAGATCTTGATAAGGTTGTTACAAGCCCTAAATGCCATGAATGTGTTTATTTAACCTGTTCTAATTGAAAGCATTAGCTTAGGTTTTTGCAGGAAATAATGATGATATGAATATTTCTGGCAACCTACATCTCTTCCATACTCTAATTTAAAAACATATTTGTATTTTTCCTTAAATATTGAGATGTTGTTTTTCTTTTATATTTGTTGAATATATCTGTGTTTTTTCTATAACCCCTAGCATGGAACTGTTATATTACTATAGGTCCAATAGTGACCTGCAATGTTTTTGGGGTCAAAAATGAGGACTGGATTTCTTATTTTATTTCAAGTTGATTACATTTAAAGGGACAGTCTATACCAGAACTTTTGTTGTTTAAAAAGATAGATAATCCCTTTATTACCCATTCCCTAGTTTTGCATAACCAACACTGTTATATAAATACACTTTTTAGCTCTGTGATTACCTTGTATCTAAGCTTCTGCAAACTGCCCCCTTATTTCAGTTCTTTTGACAGACATACATTTTAGATAATCAGAGCTGGCTCCCTGGAGCTCCACGTGCGTGAGCACAGTGTTATCTATATGACACACATGAACTAACACCCTCTAGTGGTGAAAAACTGTCAAAATGCCCTGAGAGAAGAGGAAGCCTTCAAGGACTTAGAAATTAGCATATGAACCCCTAGGTTTAGCTTTCAACTAAGAATACCAAGAGAACAAAGCAACATTGATGATAAAAGTAAATTGAAAAATTGTTTAAAATTACATTCTCTATCTGAATCATGAAAGTTTATTTTGGACTAGAATGTCCCTTTAAAATGAAACTAACAATAATTACATGGCTACATACAACTGGGACTATATTGGCTGAGAGGGATATTTTAGAACAGGGATATCCATTTTTCAAAAACAAAAGCTCTGTAATACATTTGATAACATCCTGCATTTTGCATAGATCAGAGTGCATTTTTGAGTACCATGTCCCTTTAATCTGTTGGAATTCCTATGTTATTTTTTGCTTCTTTAACTAATTAATTCCAATTTGAGTGTCTGTTTGAATTAGAAAAAATGTGCAAGTTAGTAAACAATGTGCAAAAAAAAAAAAAAAAATGATTTAAAGGAACAATAAACAACTTTGTTTTGCAGCAATACACACACTATCAGCTTTGTGATCAAGATCTGTGATCCCCAAACAGCTGTTTATCTGGCTATTTCTTTTTCTTTTAAGAGCTGAATAAGTATTTTAAGAGCTGCAAGAGGCCTTCTTATTAAAATGGATACGTTTTTAAGAAAAACTGTCACAGCCTTCAGTTTCGGGTTGCAAACTCAAAAGAAGACAATATGATAAAGAATACATCAGTTTGGGATTTATATGGAGAGGTCCAAGTGATGTTCCATGATCTTTATGTGTTGTTTGTCAGGAGGTTTCTGCAAATGACAGCATGCGGTCTACAAAATTTTGCTGACATCTGGACACCAAACATGGGGAGGTTTCAGGAAAACCTACAGAGTTTTTTCAAAGAAAACTTGACGCTTTTCGAAGACAAAAGAAAGTTGTGGAAGAATTCAGCATATTGAATTTGAAAGCTACGCAAGCTTCATATCATATTTCATTGCGCATTGCCAAGGCAGGTAAAGCACATACCTTTGGAGAAACATTAATTTTGCCTGTAGCCAAGGAGATGTGTTCTGTAATGATAGGAGAGGCAGCATCAGAAAAGCTGAATTCCATCCCACTCTCTAACAACACGGTATCTCACCGGATTTCAGAGATGTCACTTGATATGAAGCGGCAAGTGTTAGATGGCATCAGAAAAAGTCAATTTTATGAGCTGCTGTTTGACGAATACACTGATGTGGCCAACTGTGCCAACTTGTTAACATATGTACGGTATGTGAAAGACATGGAAATTCAAAAAGAGTTTTTATTTTGCTGTCCCCTGCCTGCCCACACAACTGGGGAAGATATTTTCAAAGCATTGAATGAATTCATGACAGAGAGCAATATTGACTCGAAAGGTTGCTGTGGCATTTGCAGTGATGGTGCAAAATCCATGACAGGCTGACAAAGCGGTCTATCACAAGAATTAAAGAGGTAGTTCCAAAAGCTATTTGGACCCACTGCACAATACATTGACTTGCCTTAGCTGCTAAAAGTATGCCAGGTGATTTTCAGGGTGTCCTCAATGAAGCTGTGAAGATTGTAAACCTCATCAAAGCAAGGGCTCTAAATGCCTGTCTTTTCAGAATTTTATGTGAAGAAATGGGAGCACACTATAAACTGCTTCTGCATACAGAAGTCCGCTGGCTGTCACGGGGCAGAGTTCTATCACGACTATTTGACTTGCTGGAGGAAGTGCTAATTTTTCTCACAAATATTGAGTCCCCACTGGTAAAGCACATGTAAGATAAGACATGGGTGGCACGACTGGCTTATCGCTCAGATATCTTTGAATGCCTTAACATTCTTAATATAGCTTAACAGAGGAAGAAGTGTATTTTATTTTTGGCACATGAGAGATTGTTTGCATTTAGAAGAAAGTTGGAACTGTGGGTGTCCCACATTGAGCAGGGATACATGGGCATGTTTCACACCTTGCTGAGTGTCATGGAAGAGGAGCATTTTTTTGCAGCAACTATGCAGATTGTGGTGACTGAACACCTAAGGGGCCTTTGTGAGCAATTCACACATTATTTTTCTCAGGAAACAATTCAGGATGAGTGGGTTCGCAATCCATTCATGTTCAAACCAAAAGAAAGTGACACACTGTGTATGCAAGAAGAAGAGGCCTTGATTGAACTAACTAGTAATCAAAAATTTAAGCAGATCCTTAAACATTGTACTATTGATTATTTTTGGCTGTCTGTTGAGAGTGAATTTCCAGATCTTACACATAAAGCAGTGATAAATCTTTTGCCGTTTGTGTCAACTCACCTATGTGAATCAAGCTTTTCGACATTGACATACATCAAGAGCAAATACCGCTCATGCCTTCAGGTAGAGGATGGCCTTTGTCTCTTTGTGACCACACTACAACTCCAACTAAGTATTCTCTGTGCAGCTAGGAAACAAGCAACGCTCCCACTAAGCAGGTAGGAATCTATTTTTTGGGCTTCTATATGCAAAAGTTTTTTATTTTGTTTAAGATTTTCTTACACTGCTTTCTCCTTCTCTTTGCTACAGATCTTAACTGCAATGGATGGACAGTTAAAGGGACAGTCTAGTCAAAATTAAACTTTCATGATTCAGATAGGGCATGCAATTTTAAACAACTTTCCAATTTACTTCTATTATCTAATTTGCTCAATTCTTTAGATATCCTTTGTTGAAGAAATAGCAATGCACACGTGTGAGCCAATCACACAAGACCTTTATTTGCAGCAACCAATCAGCAGCTACTGAGCATATCTAGATATGCTTTTCAGCAAGTGATATCAAGATAATGAAGCAAATTAGGTAATAGAAGTAAATTAGAAAGTTGTTTAAAAGTTTAAAATGACATTCTCTTTCTAAATCACAAAAGAAAACAATTGGGTTTCATGTCCTTTTAACCCCTTAATGACCGAGGACGTACGCCATACGTCCTCAGAAAAAAGGCAGTTAACGCCTGAGGACGTGTGGCGTACGTCCTCGGTTTGGAAAGCAGCTGGAAGCGATCCTCATCGCTTCCAGCTGCTTTCCGGTTATTGCAGGATGCCTCAATATCGAGGCATCCTGCAATAACAATTTGTACCCCTCCGGTGCAGAGAGAGGGAGCGGGTGGAAACCGCTTACACTACAGAAATAATCATGTAGTAAGTGGGAGGAAGAGGGGGAATAAATGCCCCCAAAAAGTAATCTAAGGGATCTGGGAGGGGGTGGGGGTAGGGGTTGGTCGTGGGGAAGCTACACTACAGAAAAATGTAAAAAAAAAAAATTAAAAAAGAGAAAAAAATATTGTTAACTGGGTACTGGCAGACAGCTGCCAGTACCCAAGATGGCCCCCAATATGGCGTATTTTTTTTTTTTTTTAAAAAACTTTTATTTTAGTACTGGCAGACTTTCTGCCAGTACTTAAGATGGCGGGGACAATTGTGGGGTGGGGTAGGGAAGGGAGCTGTTTGGGAGATATCAGGGGGTCTGATGTGTCAGGTGGGAGGCTGATCTCTACACTAAAGCTAAAATTAACCCCGAAAGCTCCCTACAAACTACCTAATTAACCCCTTGACTGCTACCCATAATACATGTGTGATGCGCAGCAGCAGTTTGCGGCCTTCTAATTATCAAAAAGCAACGCCAAAGTCATATATGTCTGCTATTTCTGAACAAAGGGGATCCCAGAGAAGCATTTACAACTATTTGTGCCATAATTGCACATGCTGTTTGTAAATAATTTCAGTGAGAAACCTAAAATTGTGAAAAATTTAGCGTTTTTTTTAATTTGATTGCATTTGGCGGTGAAATGGTGGCATGAAATATACCAAAATGGGCCTAGATCAATACTTGGGGTTGTCTACTACACTACACTGAAGCTAAAATTAACCCTAGAAGCTCCCTACATGCTCCCTAATTAACCCCTTCACTGCTGGGCATAATACACGTGTGGTGCGCAGTCGCATTTAGCAGCCTTCTAATTAGTAAAAAGCAAAACCAAAGCCATATATGTCTGCTATTTATGAACAAAGGGGATCCCAGAGAAGCATTTACAACCATGTATGCTATAATTGCATAAGTTTTTTGTAAATAATTTCAGTGAGAAACCTAAAGTTTGTGAAAAAAATTGTGAAAAAGTGAACATTTTTTTTTATTTGATCGCATTTGGCGGTGAAATGGTGGCATGAAATATACCAAAATGGGCCTAGATCAATACTTTGGGATGTCTTCTAAAAAAAAATATATACATGTCAATGGATATTCAGGGATTCCTGAAAGATATCAGTGTTCTAATGTAACTAGCGCTAATTTTGAAAAAAAGTGGTTTGGAAATAGCAAAGTGCTACTTGTATTTATGGCCCTATAACTTGCAAAAAAAACAAAGAACATGTAAACATTGGGTATTTCTAAACTCAGGACAAAATTTAGAAACTATGCATGGTTTTTGTTTGGTGGTTGTAGATGTATAACAGATTTTGGGGGTCAAAGTTAGAAAAAGTGTGTTTTTTTCTATTTTTTCCTCATATTTTATACATTTTTTTTATAGTAAATTATAAGATATGAGGAAAATATTGGTATATTTTGAAAGTCCATTTAATGGCAAGAAAAACGGTATATAATATGTGTGGGTACATTAAATGAGCAAGGGGAAAATTACAGCTAAACACAAACACCGCAGAAATGTAAAAATAGCCTTGGTCCCAAACGGACAGAAAATGGAAAAGTGCTGTGGTCATTAAGGGGTTAAAGTATTGTTTTAGCAAGCAATTGTAAAATCTTTATTTTTTTATTTTTTTTTAGTCTCATGTTTTGGTGTTCTCTGTGCAGCAAGAAAAGGATTGAACCTCACTAAACAGGTAAGAATCTGTTTCTTTGGGCTGTGCCAAAAGGTAGGTTTTAGCTTAGCTTACACTTCTCTCTCCTTCTTTGTTACAGCTCTTAACTGGGATGGATGGACAGGTCAAGCAATGTTCTAGCAAGAAAGTTGAAAATATGTTCCTTTTTATGGTTCCATGTTTTGGTCTCCTTTGTGCAGCAAGAAAAGGATTGAACCTCACTAAACAGGTAAGAATCTGTTTCTTTAGGTTCTTTTACGCCAAACAGTTCTGTTTTAGCTTTGCCTACACTTCTCTCTCCTTCTTTGTTACAGCTCTTAACTGGGATGGATGGACAGGTCGAGCAATGTTCTATCAAGCAAGTTGAAAAGATGTTCCTTTTTATGGTTCCATGTTTTGGTCTCCTTTGTGCAGCAAGAAAAGGATTGAACCTCACTAAACAGGTAAGAATCTGTTTCTTTAGGTTCTTTTACGCCAAACAGTTCTGTTTTAGCTTTGCCTACACTTCTCTCTCCTTCTTTGTTACAGCTCTTAACTGGGATGGATGGACAGGTCGAGCAATGTTCTAGCAAGCAAGTTGAAAAGATGTCCCTTTTTGGTTCCATGTTTTGGTCCCCTCTGTGCAGCAAAGAGGATGAAACCTCACTAAACAGTTAAGAAACTGTTTCTTTGGGCTTTGGTATGCCAAAGGGGTAGTTTTTAACCTTGCTTACACTGCTCTCCTCTTTCCTACAGCTCTTTTTGACTAGGAAAGAATGGACAGTTCAAGCAGTGGAGGATGTTCCATTCTCTGGAACATAGAAACAATTGCATTCCTCCCAGTGACATTTACAATTTTTGTTATGTAAAATGTTTATATTTATGCACAGTGTTATATTTCTACTTAAGTGAAATTGAATTAATATAATACTGAAAATGTAATATAATTGAAAAATCTTCAAATTAGAATGATACTGCCATTTTAATACACAAAATACAATAATTTCAAAGCACATTCTTTAAAAAAAATTAAAATCTCTTTGGTGGGGGCCCGTCCCAAAGAGGAGGCCCATTCTGTGAGACCTCTGGAATAGACCTAACAAAAACACAAAGAATTGTATTTTGTTATAAAAAATAGCTCCATTTTAAAGTCAATTATCTAAGATGAACTCCTTGAGGACCAAAGGCTGCTCAAAATTTCAGAACAATTTTGCTTCAAAACAGATTAATAAATCAGGTTAATTTAATTTGACTACACCACCTGTGTTGATGCTGAGAAATCTTAGTATCATACCTCAGTCCTGCTGATTTCATCCTAGGATCCCATTCTCTGGTCATCTTTGAAATTAGTAACAAATTATTATATATTAAAATATGTATCTCCTGGTCCGTAGCTGTAGGAGGTGTAATGATTAAAAGCTTAATTGTTCAAAGATGTTTAAATATTACATATTTGAGAGGATGGTTCCTTTAGGATAATTAACTTGTGCCTATAATATTTAATTAGATCTTCCCTAAACATTATATTTTTGTTTTGGAAAAATGCCATTTGGAACTCTAGTTGCCTATGTGTTAATTACTCAGAGCCTTTTTAATTAAATTCCAAATACCACATATTGCTTAAATATTAAAAGCTTTTATAAACAGCTAAAAAAAAAGGGTATGAAATTAATTTCTTTCTCAAGTTTGATTCTCTAAAGTATTATTTCCAAAGCTCTTTTAAGGCTTTTTTTTTTCCAACAAAAATTGTAGTTAATATACAATCCTATTCTAAACTTCATGAATGTAGTTGCCAGAACTAATGTTGATAACTGTCACAGTAGAAAAATAATAGTCTGCCAATTTTATATTTTGTGCTGAATGCATTTCCAAGAAAAAAAAAATGAATTGAAGGTGCATGCACAATTTATGTATTCTATGTAGGAGTAGATTCATTAGATTATGTTAGAAATATACATTTGACTTAAGGGCAACATATCTATAAGAAAATCATTTTCTCCTAAAATTTGTTTTATTTTAATGCTAGAAGGTTATTGTGGATATAAACAGAAGTCATGTGTTTGAAAGGTGCATATGCATATATTAGAATCAATTAGACAATCTGTGTAATGTCCTTTACATGCGTTTAAATGGGGTTTTCTTATTCTAAGCTACTCCAATTCCTTAGAAAACTATGAGAAATCAATGGATATGGAATAATTTCCCAATGGCTTTGCAATAAACTGTCAGATGATACAAAACAAATCTTAAAGTGATGTTACTTGCAATGGAAAATGCATTGCAGTCCTCTCTAAAAGCTCAGTTAAACCTTTACCATGTGATAACTCCCCCATGGGTTTGTCAATCCAACTGAAGCCCTACTTTGACAAACCCCTTATTTGAACCCCCTATCCAGAGAACATTTATCAAGTACATACCTGTCTTTTACCAATCAGAAAAAAGGGGAGGAAAGTTTTACATTCGTGCATTGAGCCCTTTTTTATCCCAGGATGGTGAGTTAAAGGGACAGTGTACCCAAATTTTTTCTTTCATAATTCAGATAGAGCATGGCATTTTAAGCAACTTTCTAATTTACTCCTATTATCAAATTTTCTTCATTCTCTTGGTATCTTTATTTTAAATGCAAGAATGTAAGTTTAGATGCCGGCCCATTTTTGGTGAACAACCTGGGTTGTCCTTGCTGATTGGTGGATAAATTCATCCACCAATAAAAAAGTGCTCTCCAGAGTTCTGAACCCCAAAAAAAGCTTAGATGCCTTCTTTTTCAAATAAAGATAGCAAGAAAACAAAGAAAAATTGATAATAGGAGTAAACTAGAAAGTTGCTTAAAATTGCATGCTCTATCTGAATCACAAATGAAAAAAATTGGGTTCAGTGTCCCTTTAAGTAATTTTGAAAAAGTGAAAATACTATAATCTGAAGTAAAAAACTCAGGCCCAGATAATGAGTGGCACGTTAATAGTATAGTTATGCATGAGTGAAAAGTGGCTGCTCGTCTAGTTTACTGCTCGTATTACAACAAGTTGGAAGTAATCATGAATGCGTGAGTGCAATCACGATTTACAATAGAATGTTTACTGCGTCCTCAAAGCTCTGGTTAACTGTTTTGGGAAACAAAAAAGCTGCACACAAAACATCAAAAATACTTAACAAAGTACACTTACACTCATAATAACACTATCTAATAAAAAAGTAAAATAAAATATTGCACAAAAAAGTTATAAGGGTGTTAGAAAAAAAAAGTCAGGCAAGGGGCTTTAACATTCAGATACATACATATACACTGTACATGTCTAAATATATATATATCTCAATTCTGAAAAAGTTGGGACAATGTGGAAACTGCAAAAAAAACTAAGGAAAAGAGTCATTTGAAAATTCGAATAACCCTGTACTATATTGAAAACACATTATTAACACATTATTTGATGTTTTACTTTGTGAATTTAATGTATTTTGTATGAAAATATACAATCATTTCAAATCTAATGAATGCAATACACTACAAAAAAGTTGGGACAGTTGACTGTGTACTACTGTCTAACATCATCTTTTCTTTTAATAACACTTATTAAGCGTTTTGGCACTGAAGACACCCGTTGGTTAAGTTTAGCAAGATGAATTTTCCCCCATTCATCCATTATGCATGTCTCCAGCTGCAAAACTGTACGGAGCCTTTGTTGCCTTATTTTTCGCTTGATAATGCCCCAAACATTTTCAATCGGAGACAGGTCAGGACTGCATGCAGACCATGCTAGCACCCGCACTCTCTGCTTACACAACCATCCTTTTGTAATCAGGCCAGAATGTAGTTTGGCATTATATTGCTGTAAAATGCTGGGACATCCCTGGTAAAGATGACATCTGTATGGCATCATATGTTGCTCCAAAATGTATACATATCTTTCTGCATTAATGGTGCCCTCATAGATGTGCAAGCTACCCATGCCATGGGCACTGACACACCCCCATACCATGACAGATGCTGGCTTTTGGACATGCTGGTAACTTGATGCCGACTCAGTCTTGCTGTTTTAGACAGTGAATCGCTACGGTAAAGCTGATTCACTGTTTCAGCTGTGCTTGTGCAGTTGTACTTCATGACTGAGTTGGCTTCAAGTTACCCGCATGGGAGCGTACTGTCAGTAACATACATAGGGCGTATGGTGCAGTTCCTATTGGCTGAAAGAGCTGCCTGTCAGATTGAAGAATAAGAAATTGTGTGACAGAGGCTGCATTGAAGTAGGTAACAGAACCTCACAAAAAGGCTTTTACCATCACTTTAAGGGTAATTCCTGTGGTCAATTATAATTTCTGGTATGTAAATTAATTGTAGGCAAAAAATATGGGTAAGGCATTTCTTGGGTGTATTTGAAGACTTCTTGCAGGATTTGTTGCTTTTTATCGTGCCTGCTATACTTGGGAAATTGTTTAGAAATTCAAGGTGTTCTGGTCTGATTCATCATAAAATATTGTGAATGAAACTAGAACTGAATACATGCAAAATTTCACAGGCTGCAAAACGATTACCTGCATTTTACCCCAAACAAACAAATGGGAATCTCTTTGTAAAAGATAGTAAATAATAAAAAATATAACATTAAAGGGACAGTAAACATAAAAAATAATCCTAATGACACTTTTAAAGACAAAAAGAGATTTAAGAGATTTAAACCTCCCAAAGGTATACTTATCTTCCGTTCCTCACCGCTTTTTATCAAAAGTGCCTCATCGGTGCGCTGTGTAATGTCTTATGTCCCTTTAACCTCAGTATTATGGGTAAAATTGTGATTGTCATCATTGGATGAACGGGTTTTAAAATCTGCCATCCACCAAAATCTACCCCTATAAAATGGACATTATTATTATTTTGTAAGATTTAGGTAAAAAATAATCTGAAATCACTGCAAATATATACTGATAATCTTAGATTGTAAAATATTTGTTTCCAAGTAACTACAGTACTTAACTATTGCTTTAAATATCTGATTTTTAAATTTCTTTCGTAAAATGATAATAGTCCATACAATATGGGATATAGTTCCCGCCACTAGGAGGAGGTCAAGAACCCAAACAAGAGCTTAAAATCCCTCCCACCGCCTATCTCTATCCAGTTCTGTTCTTGGCCTCCCAGGAGAAGGTTGAGAATAGAGGTGTCCAGCTGCTTGCTTATTGATTAAAGGGCCATAATACCCAAATGTTTAAACACTTGAAAGTGATGCAGCATAGCTGTAAAAAGCTGACTAGAAAATATCAACTGAACATCTCTATGTAAAAAAGAAAGATATTTTACCTCAAAAGTTCCTCAGTAGCCACCTCCCATTGTAAAGGATTTCTAAGCAGCATTTTAGTGTGTCTGTCCTGGGACAGCTGAAAGGATGAGCCTCGTGAACTCTCATATTATTTCACCAATCAGGTAAAGGAAGCTTACTATGAAATCTCATGAGAGTTAAGTCAAATCTCATGAGATCACAGTAAGAGTTCATGACCTCAGCACTGCTGATGCTGATTGGCTGCTGTTCATTTCTTAATTTTTTTTTATTTTTACCTGCAGCTGGGAGCAGGTGAAGTATAACTTTTTACACAGAATTTACTCTGCTGGGCTGAGGAGATTGTGAGGTAAAATATCTTCCTTTTTTACATAGAGATGCTCAGGTGATATTTTCCTGCCAGCTTTTTACAGTTATACTGCATCAGTTTCAAGTAATTTAGCATATGAGTATTATGTCCCTTTAATGTTTGGGAGTTTAGATCAATGTGAGACCCTTTATCCATGGGACATATCATTCACAAAGAAGACAGAAACTATTTACTACAAGCTGAATGATACAGGGACATAGGGATACCCTGTTATGTGTACAGTTATCTCCTTAGGGATTTCAGAAATAACAACCCTCAGGCGTCATGGGTTCTTGTCCCTAGCCCCTTGAGTTACAACAGTATGTCCTCTGATATCATCTGCTGTACAAGTACTGGATGGGCTCTCTACTTGATTTAGCTTGGTGCCTGGTAAGCCATGAGGGGACTTAGCCTTCTCTTCTTCTGACACACATTGTTTTAAATTGTAGGTACCTGACTGCTTTATCTCACTCTGGGGGACAAACCTAAAGAACTGGTAACCATTTTAACTCTTGACAGCCCCTGTTTTTCAGCATTTATTAAATACGTGACTGACCCTTTTTTAGTTGCTGCGGTGGTCCTTTTTAGTGTTTAGTGCACTTACCTTTTTCAGTTTCTTTGGCCTCTCTGAGGTACTGGCAGCACTATAAGCAGTACCACCCACCCCCTTGGCTTGGCACTCTTTTCCTCTAACTACAGAACTGAAGCTAAGGTGGATTACAGTTTAGGGGCACATTTGAATTTTCTTCATCATTATTACAGCCTGCTTTTTTAATCCTGTCACTGGAGGAGGATGAGTATGCATGCAGGAGTTGCCAAGGGGCTAAGTTATGAGTGTTAAAGGGACACTCAATTCAAAATAAACTTTTATGATTCAGAAAGAGCATGCAGTTTTAAGACACTACAATTTTTTTCCATTATCAAATGTTGCACAGTTTTTTTTATAGTTACACTTTCTAGGGAACAAGATCCTACTGAGCATGTGCACACGTTCACAGTGTATACATATACTAGTCTTTGATTGGCTGATATCTATGAAATAATATAGGGGGCCGGAAAATGGGAGAAAAAAATAATTTTATCAGAAAAAAATCAACTGCTTATTTGAAATTCAGAGTAGCTGTTATTGCCTTGTCTTTTTTATGCTCTTGTAAATTATGCAATTCTACTGCATTGTGTGGTCATTTAATATTTAATCTGTTTAGGCGTACCTCATACTCTGTTTTTCTAAGTTATACATTATGGAACACAGTGAATCTGTCCCCACTGAAACCATGTTATATCCTGTAGAGGAGTCCTCTGCTGACAACTCCTCTTGTATTAATTTATGTTAATTTTGCAAATGTTTTCCAGTTGGTCAGGTCAACCAACTCTGTGTCAGTTGTGTACCTCAGTTTTTGAATACAAATCATCCACAACCTTATACTTCCTCAAATGAATTATGTCCTATGCATGTTACTCAGTGGGCTTCTACTTACTCCTGAGTTTAAAAATAGCTTTCACAATGCTATGGCAGAATATTTTGTGTCTATTTCCAAGCCAAGTAAGCGTAAGTGCAAATCTGGGATTTTACCTCACTCTCTTGATGTAAACAAGCAAAATCCTTCTGTTCAGGCTCAAATTCCTGCCCTGCTTCAGAGCTCTAATTCTGACATCTCAAAATCATCCAGTTCCAATGAGGAAGTGTCATCTGGTGAACAGGACCCTGTTTCTGATCCTGAATTTGGCAATGCTTTCAGATTTAAAGTGAGCATATCCATACTTTACTACATGAGAACTCTGGGTATTTCTGAGGAAAAAACCTGCTGAAAACCAACCTGTAAATCATTTAGACATTGTTTTCAAGGCTCAACCAAAAATTCTAGAAGTATTTCAGGTTCCAGATTTGGTCTCTGACTATTTAACGAAAGAATGGAAAATGCCTGGCGTACCTTTTGCAGCTTCCTTCAGGTTTAAGAGAATGTACCCGATTTCAGAACAGAATGTGGAATTGTGGGAAACCATACCAAAGTTTAATGGAGCAATATCTACTCTTGCCAAATGCACTACAATCTCTATGGAGGAAAGCACCTCTTTCAGAGACCCAATGTTTGAAAAAACAATTGTCAGAGTTGGGGAATATTGTCAGAGCAGGAAGCATGTTTTCTTCCAGGATAACTTTGTATGTGGCTTGATTCATGTGTCCTTAACATAGATAAATCTGGCTGATTCCAGCCTTGCAGAAGCACCCCCAGATTATTACTGATCCTCTACCAAATTTCTAACTGGGTGCAAGACACTGTGGCGTGTAGGCCTCTCTGGGTCCCTGTCTAACCATTAGATGACCAGGTGTTGGGCTAAGATTAAAACTGAACTCATCATTGAAGATTACCTTACTCCAGCCCTTCTTTTCCTCACTCAAAACCTTTCTTTTCAACCCTTTAGGCATGGTCCATAGTTATTTTTTTATTTAAATTACTTTTGAGGTACTACTGGTTTTGCCATCCAGCTAGTCCTATTGCAAGAGGATAGTGATGACTACAGCAGTAGTATATATAATATAATATAATAAATGCTCTTAATGAAAATATTTTTATTTGGAATTTGGGAGAAATGGTGTCTAAAATGTTGATGTTACTCAAACAAATAACAATAAATTGTAAAACCAGAGAAACTGATAATTTTGCAGTGGTCTTTTATTTTTTCCAGAGCTATATGGAGCTCACAAACCACACATCATTTCAAACTTGTAATATGAGCTATATTTAGCACAGACACACTATCTATTGAACGTATAAGGCATGTTAAAAGATATCGTTTGCACTAAACAATCTCTGGTAATTATGTTTGACCATTCACTTGTAATACCAGATTGTGTGCCATTCCGTAATATTGATATTAGGCAAAAATAAAAATATGTTCAACATGTATAAATGCTGTTCTTTAGTCATAATAGAATTTTTTTGAGTACAATGTTCTTTTAAGGACAGATGTTAATGATCTTGTGCCCAGAGCTAACTAATCTGTAGAATGTTACAAGCCCAGGTAAATGCCACTGTATTTAAGGATGATTAAGGAATACCAGCATGTCTCTGGAGAAAGTGGAACATGTACACTTTCCAGATGTATTTTATAGCAAAAGCGGGAGAAGTAAATAGCTTTCTTATGATTTTTCTATTGTTTAATATCCTGATTCTAAAATGATATATATATATTTATAAAATACTCAGGGATAGATTACGAGTAAAGCAGTATTTGGTACTTCCGCTTGGGTGTTAACTCCATTAGAAGTAAGCTTTTTGAGCAAGTCGGGTAGCACGTGCATTACAAGTTAAAAGTAAAGGTTTTCGAATGAGCGCTAACCAGGCGCGCACAAAAAGCCAAACTTTGAATATTATGACCTTTTTAACGTATTCACCCACAGACTTCAATGGGGAAAAAACCTTGACACCCAACAAGTCGCGCAAACCCAATCAAGTTTTCTCAAATGAGCTTACCCGACATGAAATATTGATATTTCACATTCTAATGTTCTTCACATAGAAGAATATGTTCTTTTTATACATAAGATATATAAATATATATATAGGAATATCTTTTCATGTTTTCACCTACTCAACTGCAAAGAGCTCCAATGCATGACTATGTATGTATACATTTGTATTTATGTGTTTAAATGTGTTTAAATGTAAATACATATATATAAATAAATATTTATCTCTATGTTAAAGCCCTTTGCACCTGATTCCTTTATTGCAATTGTTTTTAAAATAATTTGTATTAGATACTGTTATTATAAGTGTAGTCATACTTTTAAAATGTATAAGTACTTGTAAAAGTTAACCAGAACTCTGAAGTGAAGCTATCCTGACACACGTTAAATTCAAGTGCGCTCATGCAAACTTGTTCAATTTGAACCTGTAATAGGCACACTACTTCCAGCATGCTCAAAGATCTGCGATAAACCCATTTTCTCTTGCGCGCAACAGTTAGTGCACCACTCGTCCTTCTCATAGGGCTCCATTTATTTAACAACATCTGCCCTTGTGCAATTGGTTGGCACAAGATCAAAGGGGGAATTGCATAAGAGAGTACTTGGGCAATCTATTATTAATTCCTATAGTATATGCAAGCTTGCTGGCAATAAATGCAGATGGACGTAATCCCTTGCTTTTGAAAGATTATATTACCTTTCCCTACAATAATATTTAACAGTCTTTTTAGATAAAAAAAAACACACAAACAAGAAAGCAAGCATATAAATGTATTTGTATCCTAAAATCTGATATATCTATATCTATTTATTTAAAGTGTGGATTTTATCTTCTCATTTTATTTGACTTCCTGTTGTGCATTTATATTCAAGTTGTGCTATCTTAGTAAAACATGTAACAGCCTCTGTTACCTTTTGTATATTGAGTTTAACCTTCTAAAACTCACAAAAAGTAATTGAAGTAAAAAAACAGATGCTGATTTGCATAATTGAGTATGAAAAGTAACAATAAAGCCTTCATTATTTATAATATATTCATCCAAATGTTTCATTATCTTTCTGATGCAATATTAATGAGAAAAATAACTAAAATTAGGTGGACACGCACCTGCAAACTGCCATTTAATGATTGAATCCAAACTCCCTATAGACTTATCTGCACAGATCCCTTTAAAATTGTATTCAGGGATCACAAAAGGACAATTTTAGTTGCTTTAACACTAAACAAGACATTTGTATTGAAACCATTAACATGACTCTTCCACATCTCATTGCGGTAGGCAAATTAATTTGTACTTGTATCTTCTAAGATGACAGCAACAAAATAAAACACAGCGTGAGTGGGTAGAATGCAGAATTCCTTATTTGCAATTATTTGTTTTAAAGATGTATACAACAAATTAAAACCAGAATACTGACAAAGCAATACCAAAACAATTTCACCAAGAATACTGACAAAGCAATGCAAAAGCAATTTCACATATAACTATATTTTATATATATATATATATATATATATATATATATATATATATATATATATATACATATACAGTATATATATATATATATACACACAGTATATATATATATATATATATATATATATATATATATATATATACATATATATATATATATATATATATATATATAGCTTGTCAACAATTTTTTATTGTATTAATATCTATATTAATATGTATAAACAAAAAAATAGTTAATTGATCAACAGCAAAAATATTTAAAAATATACTGAACGTTTGAGACATCAAACTGCAACAGGTAAGTTAGGCAAATTTATTTGTATTGTGTACAAAGGCTTTGAATACGATACATTTTTCTGTGGAACGTTTCACTATGAAACTGTTGGTGATTAATTAAATCATGGCTGTATAACTGCTAAAATTCCTAGTATTTTAGTGTTCATTTATTATTAGCTATAATAATTCTTTTCATAATTACAATGTGCATGATCTATATAAAGATGCAGCCATTGATTAAGCACAAAAAGGTGGTATGTCAGTTGCAATTTTTCAAACGGCATAGCTGTAGCAGCGAAAATGTAATTAGGATTTCAAGACAGATATCTCTACACAATTCCTGATTGCAAAACTGAAGTAAAAGGTATAACAGCATATAATAGTTCAAGTTTGAATCATTTACAGTGCAATCTGCAAAACAAGGCAGATGGCTAAATTTATTAAAATTAAAATTTATTAAAATTTTTCTTTCATGATTCTGATAGAGTATCCAGTTTTTTTAAAAAAATCCAATTTATTTCTAATGTAAAATTGTCTTTGTTCTTTTGGTATCGTTTGTTGAAAAGCAGGGGTCATAAAATCAGGTTTCTGATCAATATATAGCAGCAGTCGTGTAAGAATGTTATCCATCTGCAGAAACACTAGATGGCAGCACTATTTCCTGTCATGAAGTGCTCCATAAACCTACCTAGATATCTCTTCAAAAAAAAAATACCATGGAAACTATGCAAATTTGATAATTCAAGTAATTTGAAAACTTTTTTTTTTTAAATTCTATGCTCTCTCTGAATCACTAAATTATTTTTTGGGGGTTTCGTGTATCTTTACATAGTAGGTGAGATGAGGTTGAAAAAAGTCCATTGAGTTCAACCTATACAAATATTTCCCTTACTATATTTCCACCAGACCAGTTTTAGGGCCAGATAACAAGTGGTGTGCTATTTAATGCTTTTGCTTTAGCGTAAACTTTTGTAGAAGTAAGCTTTTTTACACATGTTGAGTAGCGAACGTATTACAAGTTTAAAGGGACACTGAACCCAAAATGTTTTCTTTCATGATTCAAATAAAGCATACAATTTTAAGCAACTTTCTAATTTACTCCTATTATAAAAATTTCTTTAGTCTCTTGGTATGTTTGTTTAAAATGCAAGAATGTAAGTTTAGATGTCAGCCCATTTTTGGTGAACAACCTGGGTTGTCCTTGCTGATTGGTGGATAAATTCACCCCCCAATAAAAAAGTGCTGTCCAGAGTTCTGAACCAAGAAAAAAGCTTAGATACCTTCTTTTTCAAATAAAGATAGCAAGAGCTTAAAGAAAATGTGATAATAGGAGTAAATTAGAAAGTTGCTTAAAATTGCATGCTCTATCTGAGTCCTGAAAGAAAAAATTTGGGTTCAGTGTCCCTTTAATGTAAAAAGTTTGCGCTAACCAATGGACTTAGAATATCATGACCATGTTAATTTATTTTCCCCTATAGACTTCAAAGGAGAGCGCAGAAGAAAAAAGTCCAATACTTACCGTCCGTGCACTAACCCAACAGGAGTTATGAATATTTCACATTCCAACAATAACAATTATTATACATACTGTAAAATATATATAAATATTTCTTTGGATTATTTTGAATTTTTTACAGTATGTATAATATTTTTTTTTGGGGAGAAATCTTGCAAAATCTATGGAATTTTTTTAAGATCTTATATTGGATTGTAGGAGTCCCTGCTCTATATCCAGAAGCCTGCATAGTGAAATAAGCATTATTCAAGCTAAAATGTACCTTTATAAAATAATTTGAGGGACCTTGCAATACTGACAAGACTTCTTAGATTATCGCACCTGAACTGAGAGCTTTAGATCATTAGAAAAATAATGGGCCTTATATTCTTCATCCTGGAAGGACTGCTCTCAGTCATTTGCAAACTTTATCCTTATAACATCCCAATTTGTTTTAAAAAACAAACAGTTAATAAAAAAAATTGTATTTACCAAAATATTGATCTTGCCAGGAGTTCACATAATTATCAAGATTTATAAAACAAACAGTATATGAAAATGTAGCCCTTCATATGTGCATTTTAAAGATAAATTATTTGAAAAACAGGTACTATATTTAAGACCTAAGACTCTCATTTATTAATATGCTGGTAGACAGCATGGAAACTTTCTGCCTGTAATCTCGAGGAGCAAGACAGCAAATGCTCGTTCAGTCCCGCACCCTGCTCTTGCGCATCAAATCAAACAAGAGTATGGTTTCAATCAACACATTCGGATTAGTCTGGGTTGATTTTGACTCATGGGCATGGCCTTTATAAAGAAAACAACAGTCCAACTGGTCAAACCCTCCTGGAGTAACTACCAAACTCCCAGTGTAACGAACTGAAAAAACAAGAGGTGGAGGGTATCCAAATATGCCAAAATATCTTTTAATATTATATATTAAATCATGACAAGGTCAGAAAAAAAACAACATTTTGGGGCCCATGCCCCTTAATCATGTGTTAAACAATTGTACAGATTCACCTGTTTAAATAGCCTCCTGGGATTTAACCCTTACAATCTATAACAAGAACTTAGCTTGTAACAACTACCACCATCTACTGTTATATCCAGAGATAAATCTGACAAATATATATATATATATATCAAACAGCTATGAAGCCTCCAGAACAATACTAAACTAATACCAAAATATAAAACACGAACAAAGAATAGTGCATGTATATATACAGTATCCCCAATGTGAATTAGAAACCAGCTTATAAACAAGGAAGAATTATAATCAATATATGTAATAGATGTCACTAATAATAGATACATTTCATAAATTGTTAGAAAAAGATACATAAAGTATCCACTAATAAAATACTGACCAATTTATATCCCTATTTAAGATATATTGGACCCGCGCCAACTAGACCCCTATATGCCTAAGGGTGGTGGCACCTAGTAGCCACCGGGGTGGTAAATGCTATTAGAGTGGGAATCCCCCAGGCGCCTCTAGACAGAGGCAAAGGGTATTGTGATGGTCAAGTAGGAAAATTAAGTGAGAAAATTACTTAACACTCGTTGGTAAATATTACTTTACACAATAAAATTAACTTTAAAAAATTACTTAACACTCAGGTAAATGTTACTTTACATAGTAAAATTGAAGTTGACTTTAATGAACAATAGATAAAATCAGAAATAGAAACAGATACTATGTATACAATAAAAATCAGATAGTACAGTACAGTAGTAAACTCCTAGGATTACATTAAAAAACCTTCATGGATCCATGTGGAAAAAATAATAATAAAAACATGCATATATATACACAGATTTACAGCGATAGTGGCAATGCACTTAAATTAAACTGCACTGGGTTAAAAATATTAAAACCACTTGGTTACAGGCTGTCTAACAATAAACCGATGTATAGACAAGGAATCTCAGAAAAACATATAACTTCCAAAGTGCCACTCGGTGGTGGAGGATAGTGACTGTGTATTAAAGAACAAAATGGTGGTGAAAAACAAGGTGAATTAACTTCTTATGATAATAGCTTCTTAAGATAATAAAATCCAATGCACAAAAAACAAAAAACAGTTCAGTGATAATTGCTTATCGTGGGATAAAAAATAATAACAGTATGTGATATCCAGATGAAAAAAAACAAATGAAAAAGCGCAAAAAATCAAATCCTCAAAGTTCAGGAGATATACGTGGGGATGTGTATTCAAAAATGAAAAGGTAAATATTCCCACAGAGGTGAAAAATTATGTGATGTATATAAGGTGCTTGTAGCTCTGGAATATTAGAATGCAGAGTTCCTGTTTGCTGCAAATATAAAATGGGATGAAACGATGTGCATCAACTTTAGTTGCGAGACATTGGTTCTCCTTTCGCCCAACCAGTGAAAAATAATCATATATGTTTAAAAATAAATAGAACAGGAAAGAAGATAGGAATGTACAGTATTCCTAAAGCACATTCAGATTTAATGCAGTGTCAGGTTAGCTTGTAATATTCTCTCTAATCCAGCTGTGCTATTTTTTTTTACTTAGAATGCAGTTAGCGCTCGAGTGGAAAAAAAAATAGTGTACCACTTGTAAACTGACCCACAATATGTACATATTATTATACTGTGTTCTGGTGCACTATTTTGTCACGTTCCCCTTTTGAGGTAAAAAAACGGTATTTACACAATAGATGTTAATAATTAAACACATTTCGGCAATTACACTGTCACAGTTAACTGTAAAAAGCACATTTGACAGTTGGTTCTACTGAAAAAGTTAATTACAAATGAGCTCACAGATTCAGCAAGCCAATTAAGTCTTAAGGTAAAAAATGTAAATAAACATTCAAATATTTTATATATATATATATTTTAACATAATATCACCATTATTTTACTGTGATGTAGAAATGTCTTTGTGAATGATGCAGTCAGACAAAACTGGTCTACATTCTAAATTATATGTTTACACACACACAAGAATATGACAAATAACTGCAATCTTAATAGCTCATAAAATTTGCCAAAAAAATGCTAATGCTATTTAAGTTTCAATTCATACTACAGGTTATTTAAAAGCCTGAAATGAACAAAAGTCAAACTGATATGAGTAAGTGCTTGAATTGGCATATTCATCCTATCCATCTAGAATACCACTGAACATTTATTTGAAGGATAAATGAATTAAAAAAATATTCAATTATTTAGGTAAAGATGAGACCTGAGAATAAGTTGTCACCTAGCCACTTTCTCACCTACATTGCTAGTAATATAAAGTTGGTAGACTATCAATGGACACATTACTCAGTTATGATATTGGGTATATTTTCGCAGTGTAGCCGGTTTGCTGGGATTGAAATTTACTTTTAAATGGCTCTGCTGTGACATCTGAAAGAAAGAATTAATGTTTGCATTGACTTTCAATCTAGCATTCAAACATTACATTCCTAATACAAATATTACATTTTGGTATTAAATGTGAAATTCTAATATCAAATGTAACATTAATTAAAAAAAAATACATTTGAAATATCAACATTATCTTGGCATTTTAAGTATGTCTTTTAAAAACAAACATTACATTTGATATTTTTAGTATATATAATGTTATAATTGTATTAAGGCACCGTGTTTAAGGCGGAAAGAAATTCAAAGTCATTTGAAAGAACATTAATAAATATTCCAAATCAGATTTTTTTTTAAGCAAATGTTTAATGTCTACCAAACATATTCAGAAAAACAAGAATTATTTTGCCATGCCGTTTGTTCACATTTTTCATGCAGTTCTTGCTGGTTTGTACATGTGTGCTGTAATTATACAATAGACCACAAGCTTTGCTTGGAATGGTCTTTAAAAGTTTCTTTTTCACACTGTTCTGAACCAAATTAAAATCAGTCTGTCCATGCTTTGGGTGTAATTATAATTTCTGCTGACTTCTGAGTATGACCTCCTGCTGCCTATTTTTGGAAACTGTATGTTCCTTTCTTGAATAAACCAACTCTTTGTTACGCTTGCATAGGTATGTTCCTCTCCACTAACAGAGCTGTGGGAGTTGTCCTTATTAACCAGTGAATAATATCAGAAAGTACCCAACTGCCAGTTCAACAGTATATTTAGATATTTTCTATGTACTCAATCCCTCTGACAGGAGGCTCAGTGATGTATCCAAGCAGTCTGTGTATGGAGCATGATAGTCTCTGCCAGTGTTGGGTGGGATGGGATCAGAGTCTGGTGTGTTTTGGTGGGGTTTGAACATTCATGATGGGTCAAGTATATCAAGAGAAACTAAACTTTAAATATTTCTATCATGTATGTAAAAAAAACTATATACTGGGTGATAGTTTTATTAGTGGACAGTAACTTACCACACAACCTTAAAACAGAATAAACAAAAAAACATAATTTATGTAAGAACTTACCTGATAAATTCATTTCTTTCATATTAGCAAGAGTCCATGAGCTAGTGACGTATGGGATATACATTCCTACCAGGAGGGGCAAAGTTTCCCAAACCTCAAAATGCCTATAAATACACCCCTCACCACACCCACAATTCAGTTTAACGAATAGCCAAGAAGTGGGGTGATAAAAAAGTGCGAAAGCATAAAAAATAAGGAATTGGAAAAATTGTGCTTTATACAAAAATCATAACCACCCCAAAAAAAGGGCGGGCCTCATGGACTCTTGCTAATATGAAAGAAATGAATTTATCAGGTAAGTTCTTACATAAATTATGTTTTCTTTCATGTAATTAGCAAGAGTCCATGAGCTAGTGACGTATGGGATAATGATTACCCAAGATGTGGATCTTTCCATGCAAGAGTCACTAGAGAGGGAGGGATAAAATAAAGACAGCCAATTCCTGCTGAAAATAATCCACACCCAAAATAAAGTTTAATGAAAAACATAAGCAGAAGATTCAAACTGAAACCGCTGCCTGAAGTACTTTTCTACCAAAAACTGCTTCAGAAGAAGAAAATACATCAAAATGGTAGAATTTAGTAAAAGTATGCAAAGAGGACCAAGTTGCTGCTTTGCAAATCTGATCAATCGAAGCTTCATTCCTAAACGCCCAGGAAGTAGAAACTGACCTAGTAGAATGAGCTGTAATCCTTTGAGGCGGAGTTTTACCTGACTCAACATAGGCAAGATGAATTAAAGATTTCAACCAAGATGCCAAAGAAATGGCAGAAGCTTTCTGGCCTTTTCTAGAACCGGAAAAGATAACAAATAAACTAGAAGTCTTTCGGAAAGACTTAGTAGCTTCAACATAATATTTCAAAGCTCTAACAACATCCAAAGAATGCAATGATTTCTCCTTAGAATTCTTAGGATTAGGACATAATGAAGGAACCACAATTTCTCTACTAATGTTGTTAGAATTCACAACTTTAGGTAAAAATTCAAAAGAAGTTCGCAACACTGCCTTATCCTGATGAAAAATCAGAAAAGTAGACTCACAAGAAAGAGCAGATAATTCAGAAACTCTTCTGGCAGAAGAGATTGCCAAAAGGAACAAAACTTTCCAAGAAAGTAATTTAATGTCCAATGAATGCATAGGTTCAAACGGAGGAGCTTGAACAGCCCCCAGAACCAAATTCAAACTCCAAGGAGGAGAAATTGACTTAATGACAGGTTTTATACGAACCAAAGCTTGTACAAAACAATGAATATCAGGAAGATTAGCAATCTTTCTGTGAAAAAGAACAGAAAGAGCAGAGATTTGTCCTTTCAAAGAACTTGCGGATAAACCTTTATCTAAACCATCCTGAAGAAACTGTAAAATTCTCGGAATTCTAAAAGAATGCCAAGAAAAATGATGAGAAAGACACCAAGAAATATAAGTCTTCCAGACTCTATAATATATCTCTCTGGATACAGATTTACGAGCCTGTAACATAGTATTAATCACAGAGTCAGAGAAACCTCTTTGACCAAGAATCAAGCGTTCAATCTCCATACCTTTAAATTTAAGGATTTGAGATCCTGATGGAAAAAAGGACCTTGCGACAGAAGGTCTGGTCGTAGCGGAAGAGTCCACGGATGGCAAGAGGCCATCCGGACAAGATCCGCATACCAAAACCTGTGAGGCCATGCCGGAGCTACCAGCAGAACAAACGAGCATTCCTTCAGAATCTTGGAGATTACTCTTGGAAGAAGAACTAGAGGCGGAAAGATATAAGCAGGATGATACTTCCAAGGAAGTGATAATGCATCCACTGCTTCCGCCTGAGGATCCCGGGATCTGGACAGATACCTGGGAAGTTTCTTGTTTAGATGAGACGCCATCAGATCTATTTCTGGAAGCTCCCACATTTGAACAATCTGAAGAAATACCTCTGGGTGAAGAGACCATTCGCCCGGATGCAACGTTTGGCGACTGAGATAATCCGCTTCCCAATTGTCTATACCTGGGATATGAACCGCAGATATTAGACAGGAGCTGGATTCCGCCCAAACCAGAATTCGAGATACTTCTTTCATAGCCAGAGGACTGTGAGTCCCTCCATGATGATTGATGTATGCCACAGTAGTGACATTGTCTGTCTGAAAACAAATGAACGATTCTCTCTTCAGAAGAGGCCAAGACTGAAGAGCTCTGAAAATTGCACGGAGTTCCAAAATATTGATCGGTAATCTCACCTCCTGAGATACCCAAACTCCTTGTGCCGTCAGAGATCCCCACACAGCTCTCCAACCTGTGAGACTTGCATCTGTTGAAATTACAGTCCAGGTTGGAAGCACAAAAGAAGCCCCCTGAATTAAACGATGGTGATCTGTCCACCACGTTAGAGAGTGTTGTACAATCGGTTTTAAAGATATTAATTGAGATATCTTTGTGTAATCCTTGCACCATTGATTCAGCATACAGAGCTAAAGAGGTCGCATGTGAAAACGAGCAAAGGGGATCGCATCCGATGCAGCAGTCATAAGACCTAGAATTTCCATGCATAAGGCTACCGAAGGGAATGATTGTGACTGAAGGTTTCGACAAGCTGAAATCAATTTTAGACGTCTCTTGTCTGTTAAAGACAGAGTCATGGACACTGAATCTATCTGGAAACCCAGAAAGGTTACCCTTGTCTGAGGAATCAATGAACTTTTTGGTGAATTGATCCTCCAACCATGATCTTGAAGAAACAACACAAGTCGATTCGTATGAGATTCTGCTAAATGTAAAGACTGAGCAAGTACCAAGATATCGTCCAAATAAGGAAATACCACAATACCCTGTTCTCTGATTACAGACAGAAGGGCACCGAGAACCTTTGTAAAAATTCTTGGAGCTGTAGCTAGGCCAAACGGCAGAGCCACAAACTGGTAATGCTTGTCCAGAAAAGAGAATCTCAGGAACTGATAATGATCTGGATGAATCGGAATATGCAGATATGCATCCTGTAAATCTATTGTGGACATATAATGCCCTTGCTGAACAAAAGGCAAGATAGTCCTTACAGTTACCATTTTGAACGTTGGTATCCTTACATAACGATTCAATATTTTTAGATCCAGAACTGGTCTGAAGGAATTCTCCTTCTTTGGTACAATGAAGAGATTTGAATAAAACCCCATCCCCTGTTCCAGAACTGGAACTGGCATAATTACTCCAGCCAACTCTAGATCTGAAACACAATTCAGAAATGCTTGAGCTTTCACTGGATTTACTGGGACACGGGAAAGAAAAAATCTCTTTGCAGGAGGTCTCATCTTGAAACCAATTCTGTACCCTTCTGAAACAATGTTCTGAATCCAAAGATTGTGAACAGAATTGATCCAAATTTCTTTGAAAAAACGTAACCTGCCCCCTACCAGCTGAGCTGGAATGAGGGCCGCACCTTCATGTGGACTTAGAAGCAGGCTTTGCCTTTCTAGAAGGCTTGGATTTATTCCAGACTGGAGATGGTTTCCAAACTGAAACTGCTCCTGAGGATGAAGGATCAGGCTTTTGTTCTTTGTTGAAACGAAAGGAACGAAAACGATTATTAGCCCTGTTTTTACCCTTAGATTTTTTATCCTGTGGTAAAAAAGTTCCTTTCTCACCAGTAACAGTTGAAATAATAGAATCCAACTGAGAACCAAATAATTTGTTACCCTGGAAAGAAATGGAAAGTAGAGTTGATTTAGAAGCCATATCAGCATTCCAAGTTTTAAGCCATAAAGCTCTTCTAGCTAAAATAGCTAGAGACATAAACCTGACATCAACTCTGATAATATCAAAAATGGCATCACAGATAAAATTATTAGCATGCTGAAGAAGAATAATAATATTATGAGAATCATGATCTGTTACTTGCTGCGCTAAAGTCTCCAACCAAAAAGTTGAAGCTGCAGCAACATCAGCCAATGATATAGCAGGTCTAAGAAGATTACCTGAACACAGATAAGCTTTTCTTAGAAAGGATTCAATTTTCCTATCTAAAGGATCTTTAAACGAAGTACCATCTGACGTAGGAATAGTAGCACGTTTAGCAAGGGTAGTAATAGCCCCATCGACTTTAGGGATTTTGTCCCAAAATTCTAATCTGTCAGACGGCACAGGATATAATTGCTTAAAACGTTTAGAAGGAGTAAATGAATTACCCAATTTATCCCATTCTCTGGAAATTACTTCAGAAATAGCATTAGGAACAGGAAAAACTTCTGGAATAACCACAGGAGATTTAAATACCTTATCTAAACGTTTAGAATTAGTATCAAGAGGACCAGAATCCTCTATTTCTAAAGCAATTAGTACTTCTTTAAGTAAAGAACAAATAAATTCCATTTTAAATAAATATGAAGATTTATCAGCATCAATCTCTGAGACAGAATCCTCTGAACCAGAAGAGTCATCAGAATCAGAATGATGATGTTCATTTAAAAATTCATCTGTAGAGAGAGAAGTTTTAAAAGATTTTTTATGTTTCCTAGAAGGAGAAATAACAGACATAGCCTTCTTGATGGATTCAGAAACAAAATCTCTTATGTTATCAGGAACATTCTGCACCTTAGATGTTGAAGGAACTGCAACAGGCAATGGTACATTACTAAAGGAAATATTATCTGCTTTAACAAGTTTGTCATGACAATTAATACAAACAACAGCCGGAGGAATAGCTACCAAAAGTTTACAGCAGATACACTTAGCTTTGGTAGTTCCAGCACTAGACAGCGATTTTCCTGAAGTATCTTCTGACTCAGATGCAACGTGAGACATCTTGCCATATGAAAGAGAAAAAACAACATATAAAGCAAAATTGATCAAATTCCTTAAATGACAGTTTCAGGAATGGGAAAAAATGCCAATAAACAAGCTTCTAGTAACCAGAAGCAAAGAAAAAATGAGACTGAAATAATGTGGAGACAAAAGCGACGCCCATATTTTTTGGCGCCTAAATGCTTTTTGGAACGCCGACATTTTTGGCGCAAAAGGACGTCAAAAAAATGACACAACTTCCGGCGACACGTATGACGCCGGAAACAGAAAAGATTTTTTGCGCCAAAAAAGTCCGCGCCAAGAATGACGCAATAAAATGAAGCATTTTCAGCCCCCGCGAGCCTAACAGCCCACAGGGAAAAAAGAGTCAAATTTTAAGGTAAGAAAAAAATTGATTCAAATGCATTATCCCAAATATGAAACTGACTGTCTGAAAATAAGGAATGTTGAACATCCTGAGTCAAGGCAAATAAATGTTTGAATACATATATTTAGAACTTTATAAATAAAGTGCCCAACCATAGCTTAGAGTGTCACAGAAAATAAGATTTACTTACCCCAGGACACTCATCTACATGTTGGTAGAAAGCCAAACCAGTACTGAAACGAAAATCAGCAGAGGTAATGGTATATAAATAAGAGTATATCGTCGATCTGAAAAGGGAGGTAAGAGATGAATCTCTACGACCGATAACAGAGAACCTATGAAATAGACCCCGCAGAAGGAGATCACTGCATTCAAATAGGCAATACTCTCCTCACATCCCTCTGACATTCACTGCACGCTGAGAGGAAAACCGGGCTCCAACTTGCTGCGGAGCGCATATCAACGTAGAATCTAGCACAAACTTACTTCACCACCTCCATAGGAGGCAAAGTTTGTAAAACTGAATTGTGGGTGTGGTGAGGGGTGTATTTATAGGCATTTTGAGGTTTGGGAAACTTTGCCCCTCCTGGTAGGAATGTATATCCCATACGTCACTAGCTCATGGACTCTTGCTAATTACATGAAAGAAATGTTTTTTTTTCCCCTCAGCATCTGAGCATCATTTTAAAATAACAATACAAATAAGCACTACATTTTAAAATGCTCTTTTAGATGAAACAACAAAGCAAAAATATATTTAAACAAAATATTAACAGCTTAAAGATGTTGAGGGACAGGCAGACTGTTCACAGCTAGCAACAGTCCCACAATAGAAGAGTTATGGAATTTATTTGCTAACAATGAAAATGGTTATCATTGCACGTGTCGCTGTATCTCCATAACCTCTATAACTCACTTTTCCTGTTTACTATCTGGCTCTTTGCTTTTTTCATTTTCTCCTGCATCTTACAATCCCTTTGAATTTTTCCTTTTAGGCTCACTAAATGTTCTTCTCCATTGACCACTTTAAGTCCCTTGATTATACAGTACTTGTTCTTTGCTTATAGTTTCCTCATGTGTTGCAATTACTTTATAATAATGGGTCTGTTATCCCTCCAAGGACCAATGTAGGTAATATAGAATAAATATAGAAATACAAGGTTTGCCGTTAAATACTTTTGAGACTAAGCTCTAGCTTCTTGAGAATTACTATAAGAGTGGAACTCAGAGTCATAATTACACGAGACAAGAAATAGAATCAACAAAGATTTGTTGGCATAAAATGGGAATGGTTCAATTAATCTCAGCTCATATTCTAACAGTGTGAAGTGTCATAACCCTGTTCCTTTTATTTGTTTGTCTTAATAAAAATGTGCAGTTTAAACAAAAGTATTCCTTTTCTGGTTAAACCCTACTCCAGCTGTTATGTTTAGATGATGTTAATGTCACCATGTTGGAAAAGGAATATAATGTCAAAGTTAAAGGGACACTATACCCAAACATTTTCTTTCATGATTAAGGTAGAGAATACAATTTTAAATAACATTCCAATTTACTTCTATTACCTAATTTGCTTCATTCTTTAGATATACTTTAATGAAGAAATAGCAATGCACATGGTGAACCAATCACAGGAGGCATCTATGTGCAGATGTACAGCTACCAATCAGCAGCTACTAAGCATATCTAGATATGCTTTTCGGCAAAGAATATCAAGAGAATGAAGCAAAATAGATAATAGAAGTAAATTAGAAAGTTGTTTATAATTGTATGCTCTTTCTAAACCATGAAAGAAAAAATTTGGGTTTCATGTCCCTTTAAGATAAAAAAGTTAAAACTATCAAATAGAAACATTAAACATGTTTTTATTTTAACAACATTTCAATTCTGCTGGTTCAGTGTTAGAGTCATTTTGCTTGTAACAATTTAACATTTTAACACTGTACCAGAATATTCTTTAAAGTCACAATTAATTTATTTCAGAATTAGCAAGTCCTGTATGTTATTCCGATTTAGATATGCATTGGATCAGAACACTTTGAATTTTCCAAAATTGAAGCTAATGCATTCAAGTTATACTCAAATGGACATTAAAATAATTTAAGAGTTTGATGTCCCTTTAAGAAGACAGAATAACAGTGTTTGGAAGGAAAAGCATTACAATATAAATATCACTAGAAGTATTTTTTTTTGTAATATGCTTCAGTTTTGCAAAAAAAAATATATTTTGTTAAAATGTATCAACGCACAAGCAATAACTTTTAAAAGGGACACAAACCCCAATTTTGTTCTTTCATGATTCAGATAGAACATACAATTTTCAGCAACTTTATAATTTACTCCGATTATACATCTTTCTTCATTCTCTTGCTATCTTTATTTGAAAAATCAGGAATGTAAGCATACAATTCAGTCCAATTTTGGTTCACCACCTGGGTAGCGCTTGCTGAGCAGGAATGTAGGCATAGGAGCTCCTATGCTTACATTCCTGCTTTTTCAAATAAAGATAGCAAGAGACAAAGACAATTTTATAATAGGAGTTAATTAGAAAATTGCTTAACATTGCATATGCTATATCTGAATCATTAAAGAAAAAAAATGTACTGTGTAGAGGGTCATAGGTTTCATATCCTTAGCACATGTTCCAAGTGCAGCTTATAATTGCACTCCTCAAATAAGGAAGGATCTTTATTAACAACTTGAAAATGTCCAGCTCTCATATGTTGAGTAACCTATTTACTGCTTCATTGGTTCATGTATCTTTGTAAAATGTATCTTACAATAAAGCTGGATAAAAAAAAAAAAAACAACAACAACAAAAAACTTGAACCTAAACAGTTTATACTCAATATTTTGCACGTGTGTAAACAAATTCAGCCATATACAATGCCGTTTGAGCAAGCATTCATGTATATAATACAAAACTGCACATTTAAATCGGATATTGATTTCTCAATATATTTTAACAACTAAACATAAATAACAAAAACATCTAGTTTTGTTTTCTCTCTTTCAAATTGTTTCACATTTAATATGCAGTAACAACAATCTTTATTTGCATATACTTTTACTATGATTTATAATTAAGATGACTAAAACAAAATATTTTACTAAGCCATCATTTTATTCATAATTGAGAACTAGAAATTGTAGGCTAAGTTCTACATTTGAACTACATATACAGCTGCTTCAAATGTAACTTCTCCAAGCCATGATAAAAACATAAAACATACACATATAGTGGCAGTCACACATTAATTATAGCCATAACTAATGGGGTGGTGAAAGGAAAACACCAGTTAAACACTTATTGCCACCTGGGAAAACCTAAAATAGCGTGTCATGGGACATGAATTTAATTATCTTTCTGTAAAGACAGAAGCATTCAGAAAACACACAAGTAATATTGTTTGCATATAATAATAATAATGCTTATCTGGTTCCTTATCTGTTTCATTTAAATATTTGTAATTATTTCCTTACAACTATTGTGCTATATGGATGTAAATTTAACCATAAACCTCTATATATACATAACAATAGAATTGTATTTACATTTTAACATTCTGTTGAGCTGCAACCTTTTAAATGTTATTAAGTTTGCCAAGCTACAAACTAAAGTATCAAATAAAAGCTGTTAAATTCTATTAAATTACTTTTAGATTATAAGATTTAAAGGGACAGTCATAGAACATGCAATTTTAAAAATCTTTCAAGCTGACTTTTGTTATAAAATTTGCTTTGTTCCCTTGGTATTCTTTGTTGAAAGCTAAACCTAGTTAGGCTCATAAACTTATTTCTAAGCCGTTGAAGACTGAATCTTATCTCAGTGCATTTTGATAGTTTGCTCACAGTTAGACAGTGCTAGTTCATGTGGACCATACTGATAACCTTGTGCTCACTCCTATGGAGTTATTTATGATTTAGCACTTATTGGCTAAAATGCAAGTCTGTTAAAACAACTGAGATAAGGGGGCAGTCTGCAGAGGCTTAGATACAAGGTATTCACAGAGGTGTAAAGTATATTAATATAACTGTGTTGGTTATGCAAAACTGGGGAATGGGTAATAAAGGGATTATCTATCTTTTTAAACAATAACAATTCTGGAGGAGACCGTCCCTTTAAGTTAAAAGGGTCAGTTTTACATTATTAATCTAGCTCGCTGCTCTGTAAGGGTAGAACCTCAGTTTTTCAGCATTATAGATTTACATAATCACAGAACACTTTCCAAAATCACTAAAACCTCATATATAATCAATATATGTTTTCTTATTTACTGTAATTTTACTTTACTACTACATACTTGCCCCTAAATTGTCATGAGAAAAGTAATAAGATAAGATACTGCAAAACAATGCACATTTTGCTGACATAAATAGCAGTAAGTCTTCACTATTCCAGAACTAATTCTGAATTGGATCCCCAAAATTTAGAAAGTGGTGTGTGGGGGGCAATTTGGCCACTGGAAAACAATAGCAGCAAACATGGTGTTAATATGTTCTGGAAGATCGGCGACAGGCTACTTTGTTTAAAGGCTGATTAATTTTTTTTGTTATTGCAAGGTTTTTTCATGTTATTTAAATGCATTCTGCAAACACAAAAGACCACCTTTACTAGGATTTGTGTCATTATTTTTTTTTTCTTTTCTGTTTCTTCATTATAGTAATAAGGATTTACAATTTCAAATTCATAAAAAAATGAAACTTTGGCTTGAATTAGCAACAAGAGGTTTCAATGAGATAAAATGTGATATGAAAATGAAGTATTAATTTGCATTGTCTTTTAAATGATAGTTTTACCATTGGCTCCAGTCCTTTAAAACCTCTATCAGACACTAATATACAATGATCCAACAATGGGCCAGATTCCGAGTGGCGTGCAAACGTTTGCACGCAAGCTATAAGGGGTTTATCGCTGGTGTTTGCGATTGGCATGCTTACCACTAGTATTACGAGTTGAAAGTAAATGCGATCACTTGAGTGCAATTGCAATTTACTCTAGAACAATTACTGCTTCCTCAGAGTTCTGGTTAACTGTTTGTGAACCGAAAAATTTGCACAAATCACATCAAAAATACATTACAAAAGTACCCTTAGACTCATAATAACACCATGTAATAAAAATTATTTTAATAAAATATTGCGCACAAAAGTTATAAAGGCTTAAAGATATGAGGTCTCAGGTGTTAGAAGAAAAAAAAGGCAGGCAAAGGACTTGAGATACATACCTATAAATCTCTAAAGATGTATGTGTATGTATATATACTGTATGTCTATATATGTGTACATATGTATTTATATGTGTATTTATGTATTTACAAACATGTATACACATATAAACACATTAATACTTATGTTCACATACAGTATATAGACATTTATATAAGTGCATTGGATCCCTTTGCAGTTAAGTAGATGAAAACTTGCAAAAGCATATTTATGCAATATTCATTTTTAATAAAGTGCTATATTGTGTATTTCTTGTAAATATTTCACATTCCAATGTTCTGCGCATAGGGGAATACGTTCTATGTATTTTTAAATAGATATTCCTATAGCTCTCTCTCTATATCTATATCTATATCTATATATATATATGTAAAAAAAAAATACAAGAGGTAAAATCCAGAGAACGGAGGTACAGAAGTATAATAGTAAGATAGGCAACAATCTTAGCTTGGATCGTGGTGTGAATAAAACTTCACATTTATTAGCATATACATTTAAAACTTACAATACACCGGATACTAAGGAGGAGTGTAGGTACAAACAGGACAGCTTCAGATGACGTAGGAACCTGTCCTGTTTGTACGTACACTCTTCCTCAGTATGTCCGGTGTATTGTAAGTTTTAAACGTGTATGCTAATAAATGTGAAGTTTTATTCACACCACGATCCAAGCTAAGATTGTTGCCTATCTTACTATTACACTTCTGTACCTCCATTCTCTGGATATTAACCCTTGTATTTTTGAATGCGAGTGTGCACCAGGGATTCTTTCAGGTGCTGCACAAGCCTAAGCCGGGGGAAGCAACGGCTGCTATCTGCAAAGTGAGTGACAGTTTTCTTATTTCTATGTTTATATATAAATTTCTATTGTACGAAAAAACATATTCTTGTATGTGAAGAACATTGGAATGTGAAATATTCATATTTTCATGTCAGGTTAGGGCACATGAGAATATGCGATCGGGTTTGCGCTCAAAAATTGTGTTTTTTTTCTACTTTTTATGCTCCATTAACTTCTATGGGGAATATGTGAAGGTTCACTCGATATTCTAAGTTTGGCTTTTTATGCTCATCGGGTTAGTGCAAGAGTGAAAAAAGTTTACTTTTAGCTCATAATATGAGTGCAACTCGACGAGCGCACTCGAGCGGGAACGTTAATTAGTGCTCTACTCGTAATCTGACCCAATGTTATTTATTTAGAGGCAAGTTTGCCACTTTGCTAGTTTCTATCAGTGAAGACAAGGCAAAATATGAAAGGCTTTTATTTTTGTGGTCCCCTGTCTACAGTCATGTGCAAACATTAAAAGGGACGTTTTGAGGATAGGATCTTACAATGCTATTTGCCAACAAGTATTGTCTTTCCATGTAAGTGTATTATTAACTAATACCACGTTTATGTGCTTCTTTTACACTAAAGCATTGTTAAATCTAAGCCTATAAAACAATTTAAGCAAAAATAAACATGATACTTGTATGCAAATAGACATAAATGACTAGATTACGAGTGGAACGTTAAGTGGAGCTCTAAGTGTAACGCACAAGCGATAAGGGGTATTTTGCAGCTCTTTGCATGTGCTGGAAATATTGCGTGTTTTACAAGCTGAAAGTAGATGAATTCGCATGAGTGTAATCGCATATCGCGTTAGCTCGACTTCAATTTCAAATATGGTCAAAGTGACAGCACCACTCTTTATTGCATATAAAATGTGTTAACATATTATATATATGTATAAGAATCAAGGTATTGTCACAATACCATAATAAACAATATTTACATTTATTTCCAGCACTCAAAAATGTGAATAAATATATTCTTTTATATTTTCCAATCCAGCAGTAGAAACACATAATTCAATTATCAACAGATAAAGAGAAAGATTACCTAGAGTCCCTACACATTCTTTAATTCATCTACCAAGCATACAAGAAAGGCAGAGGCAAAAAATAAATAAACGAGGAAACAAAAAAGAAGAAAAAAGATCAATACCCCCAAGGTTTCCCAAGGGGGAACCAAACATCATCAACTAAAAAGCTTTCCACAGTAGCCAAGATGTTGATATAAGTGCATGACACTGTCCCTTTAAAACTGTACTTGTAATCCAAATCTTCCAATTGGAAGCTTTAATATGAATTCATGACACTGTCTTTAACACTGGAACAAAATTAGATTGATGCTGCTATGTACACTGTGGTGATAATAAGCAATCTGCAGTTCTTACAAACTGCACAAGTAAACCAATTTATACTATCTAACTTCCACTCAATAGTGTCCTTAATATATAGTAATAATATCAGCCAATATGCTTCAATACACATCACTCTTTAATAAAATCATTTCTGAATGTCATCTTACTCAGACATTTTGCCCAAATTAAGCAAGCATAACTCATGTCCCAAAAAAGATAGAGTTCAGCCACATGGGCTATAACACTTGCAGTTTTCCTTAGCATGGACTGCAAATACTTGTGGTTTACCTTAGTGTGAGGTCTGGTTTGGTCCCATTGTCATTATGGAATTTAGAAAGTTATTTCAAGGCAAGTACAGAGACCATAGTGGCACCCCCACTTTCATGTAGTAACATGATGATGCCGGAAAAGGTCCAAACTCCAATATGTGTTTCAGGACTCTGTATTTTCTCAAGCAGTTCAAAGTTCTGCCCTACTCACTCAATAATGTAGTAAAAGTTACTTCATTGGTGGAAAATAAACTCAACCCCCATTTATTCAGCTAGCACATTTTTAGTAATATTTTGGGATATATACAATGTATCCTGCAATGCATTTAACATTATTATTCTAACATGTTAGGGTGTAAAACCCATACAGCTATTTATCCTTTTTATGCATAAAGCAAATTTTAAATGCTCACAATCATCTGTAATTCCACAACTATATCTCTGTACATTCTGTACATTCCATATTTACATAGATTGCCTTTTTAAAGGTGGACTAACCCCTATATCCATTATATACGTATATGCAACTATTAATAAACATATATTTACTTGATACACACACATCACAGAACCATAACATCCAAAGCAGAAACAACAGATAGGGAAAACTAATTTATCTAATCTATCAATGAAAGGATACTAAACGTAAGAGGTTAAATTAAATGACAGCAAGGTATCTCATGATTGTGTTTCCCCTAGATGACAATGTATCCAATTTCCTAATCCACTGTGCTTCATTCTTAAAAAGTAGTTTTTGTTTGTCACTATCCCTTCTATGTGGGGGGTGCACTATCCACTATTAAAAACCGTAATTGGCTTTTAGTATGACATACAGTGGTAAAGCCGTTTGATACAGGAGCATCTTCATCTAAATTACCTATAGCCTCCTTATGTTACTGGATCCGATCATTGGCACTTTGGGTAGTCTCGCCCACATATGCCAGCCCATATGGGAATTTAATGACATAAATGATATATTAGAAGTACACGTATATTATCCTTTAATGTAAATTTTACGTCTTCTGTGAGGTTGTGTAACAAACTCTCCCTTCAGTAATGAATGACATCGTGCACAATTATAGTAAGGAAAACAACCTTTTTTTCTGCTGGGGAGTTCTACGTCACATGTCTGCCCTCACTAGTAGATTCCTATGGTTCCTGTTACATTTATACAAAAATAAGAGAGGATCTTTGAAAGTGTCTGATCATAGTGAATCTTCACTCAACAAATGCCAAAGTTTTGAGATAATTGATTGTAATTTTGTACTATGATGAACATATTGTGTAACAAAAAGAACTGGGATTTTTTGGGGGGTCTTGGACAGCAATTTTTGGCTACCTACATTTTCAACACTTGCTCAATTATATCTACTTCGGATAAACTCTCTTTTCAAATTTCTGCAGCATTTCGTTCAGCCTACGTTCAACTATAATTGGATCTGTCACTATACTTCTTGTTATTAAAAGTTCATTATACGGTAGACTCTTAATCATGGCTGAGGATGAAAGCTACTAAAGCATAAGAGGTTGTTGCGATCTGTGACATTTGAATATAAATCACTTATCAAACGACCATTTATAATTAAAACCATTGTATGCAAAAGGCTCACCTTCTGAATACAAATTTCCATTGTAAATTGCAGATTTAATGTTCTAGAATTCAAATTAGAGATGAGTAATTGTGATGTATTGGCATCACCAGTCCAAATAAAGAAAATATATTCTATATAGCAATGCCAACAAAGTACATATTGCTTAAACAGTTCATCTACATCGAAATGAGATTCCTCAAATTGTCCAACAACCAATTTGGCTTGAGTGGGGGTTATGTTTGAGTCATGGCCGGGATTTTTATTTGGATATAAAAAGTGTTCTCAAGTAGAAAATAATTCTCAAATAGAATAATTTTAAACAGATCTCGTTATAAGTCTCCTCTCATTAGGAGTATAGAGACCTTCTTTATCCAAAAAATAGAAGACACTTTCTACACCCAAATTGTGTGGGATCACAGTATATAAATTTGTAATATCCATATATGTTAAAAGGACATAAAAGGTTAGTAGTATGCTCGGCTGTGCAACCCGAGTATATTATTGTGTAGCATCTGATGCTAAAAAGTATTGAAGTAAAGCCTACAGGGGCTAATCCTAATGAGGCGCTGATTGGTATGCTTTATGCACTGTGCATAGCATCTACCTACCAATAAGCTCCCTATTAAACTCAGAGGCCAATCTCAGTGTTGAAAAGAAAAGAATACAATGCATCCTTTTTTTCTTCTTTTTTTTTTCTTCAAAAACTCCATTCAAAATATCTGCATAGGACTATAATGCCTTTGACTTCCATGTCTCCTTAATTTTCTTTTTTTCATGGTTAGTGTCAGGAACGTGATCATATTTACAATGGAAAGTTCCATTGATTTATTTTCCCTGTAAGGTATTTGGCTACAACATTATTTTTTTTCTGAATGCAAATGTACAATATGTCCACAAAGCCATGCAACTGTTCATTCTAAATTTGGCGCTGGATATTGGACTGTTAGTTTCATTAAACAGTGGTATATCTCCTTCAGTGCTCTGCAATCAGAAAGTCAGCATGAGTTACAGAGCTTGGTATCTGCAGAGCATGTAAGGACTATAACAATGTCCTTGTGCTAGGTAACACCAACTAGTTTAAAATGAAGGTTTAAACAAAAGTACAATTGTTAGAAAGACATTAAAAGTAATTTTACATGCACAGTACTATGTTGCCAAAGAGATATATAAAAATAGATGTTTCAAAAGAAATGAAAATATTCATTTTGTTAGCAAATTAGAATTGGTTTGCTTTCTAGGGACATAACTATTAAAAGTTAAAGTGTACCAGGGTTTTATTTATCCCCTTTTATGTGTTCCAAAATTCATTTGACCTGCTGGAGTGCATTAAATTGTTTACAAATAGGTCATTTACCTTTATTGCATCACTTGAAAAAGCTGCTTTTGTCTGTTATATCCCCAACTATACAGGACATTTCAATGCTTAAATGCTGTTTATAGAAAAAAGCTGTGTAATCAAGAAGGTTTAGAAGAACTCCCACTCCCAGTGGGGTGGGAGAGAGAGATTCTAAAGTTTTTATTTTCCATTGTTCTCTCAGAGGGCCTGATTATAAAAGG
Organism: Bombina bombina; assembly: GCF_027579735.1. Taxonomy (NCBI): domain Eukaryota; kingdom Metazoa; phylum Chordata; class Amphibia; order Anura; family Bombinatoridae; genus Bombina; species Bombina bombina. Next base: position 162,990,861 of record NC_069501.1, read on the forward strand.
TTCATCAGATCCATAAGAAATCCCCATTTCAGTCACTCCAGTCTCACAATTTGTGCACTAGGTGATAAGGAAACAAAAGGGATTGCTGCCTGTTGAACAAACCACCACATCACCAGTGAATGCAGATCTCGGCGCTATTGCCTTCACACACTGATCTCAGCCCTTTATAAATTTAACTGGCCATCTCAATAACAATATGGATTCCTTTATAAAATGGCACTGTTGCCATGATGCTTTTATCAACATAGTCTACTTAAGAGTATCATTCACTAATACCACTTATAAGTGCTGCTTTTACAATAAAACATTGTGGATACCTATGTAACAGTGCTATTGTGACAATGCTTTTAACATCAAGCCCTAATTATTGGTCTTTGGCTATATAGTGAGAGATATAGTGGCCTGCTTTCCCTGAAAGTCCAGCCCATTTGATTAGGTTAAAGGTTTAATTAGCATAACCCGATATTTCATATGCAAAAATAAACCTAAAGGAATAATTTCCCCTACATTTTATACAGTACAGCTGGTGTAACAAGTTATTGGAAACACATTAAGGGGAATCCAATTTTACAGTAGACTGTCCCTTTTAATATGCATCTTATAAGGACACTATACTAAACATGTTGTTTCCTCTTAATGTGTTTCCAATGTTTTGCTATACCAACTGTAAAGTATTGTTAAATATATAGATATTTACTCCATATTTTTGTATTTATACTTTTGTGATAGCTGGTTTTGCACATTGAAACCATCACCTATTGCTCTCAGGAATATACCCAATCCAATCAGATGAATGTGCAGGAAGAACAGACCACCTTATCTTATCTATCTCTCAAAAAATAATGTCTAAAACTTGAGTACTGAAATATTCAATATGAGTAGTGGCTTCAATTAGTAAAACTAGCTATTTTAAACCTAAAGGAGCAATTTCCAGTACATTTAATAATATGCAAAAGCCATAATGAACACATTTTAATTGGAAAAATGTACAGTGCCCCTTTAAGTATTGTCTATCTTAACTCCTCTGCTGTGGGCAATTAGCTATAACTAAGCAAACACACTGATACAAGCATTCTGAAGTATAATTAGTATAATTATTATGCGTATAGTGCAAATTGTTGTTTATTTCTCACAGTTAAACATTTAACAGGAAATTAGATGTTCAAATTAATGTACCTGTTTTCAACTGCTTTTCACCACCCTCACATAGTTGACAATGTGCTATTAACCCTTTCCTGCCGAGGATAAAGTGTCTACATCGGAACAACTGTTCAGATGTAGACAAATTGAAATCACGCAATCGTGCATATGATCGCGAGATTTCAATTATTGGATCGGGTCTGGGGGGTATCCCTATAACGCTAGCAACGCCCTCCAGACCGCGATCAAATCCAGGAAGCTCAGAAGGCTTCAGAACAGCCATTAGCTATGACGTTGTATTCCCTCATAACGGCGCTAAAGTCCAGTTTGGTTTGGATGAAATACAACGGCATAACGGTGGCAAAAGGTTAAAAATGTAAAATGTTTTGTAAGGTAAACTTTGTTTAGAAAAGAAAGGGGAACCTATGATAGATCACCCCAAGGGGGCGCACAAGCCGTGTAATGAAAACCCTGTAACAATAAAATGTGATGTGTGTATTCCACACAAGCAAAAATACAATATATAAATATACAATATGATTAATACAATATAAGCAAAAATACAATGTATGAATATGCAATATAGTTGATGCAATGGAACTGATAAAGTAAGATACAATAATGGTTTAGTCCAAATGGAGAGATGAAAAGAGTTTCAGTATGTGAAAGGCAGCTCCACTTGGACAACTGGTGTAGAAGTCATAGTGTATCTCTGCTGCAGATAACAATGAGTATAGTTATAAAAAAAATAATTCACAATTTGGTGTGGCACTTTTAGGGGAATAGGTACTAATGGAGAAGGCTGGCACTCACAGTGGTCAGCTCACTGACTGGTGGTTGTTGCTGCAAACAACGGAATTAAACCTCCTCCTTCGATATCCCGAGCAAGGATATGTGCCGCCTTAAGGAGCTCGGCACTCCACAAAAAAACTCCAAATCTCCGAGAGAAATGGTGAAAGTACCAGAAAGTACAGAACAAACAGATGTCCATAAAGTGATTGGAATAATAAAAAATGTCTATTGGCCGTACATGGGCTGTTGATGCCTGAGGAAAAGGCCCATGTGAGGCAGAGAAATGCTTATTCAAAATAAAAAGCCTTTTTTATTATTCCAATCACTCTTTGAACATCTCTTTTCCTGACTACGGAATATCACATGAACATCTCTATGTGAATCAGGAAGATGTTTTACTTCCAAATGTCCTCAGTAGTCACATCCCATTGTAAAGGGACTTTAAGCAGCCAATCAGGATGCAAGTCCCATGAATAGCAAGGGAGCATGCATCTGGCATTTGCAGATACAGTCGTGTTATTTACCTCAGTTTAAATAAGTTTACTATGAAATCTTAAGCAATCTCGTGAAATCACAGCTAATGAAGCGGATTGGCTATTTTTTTCTCTCAACAAGCAGCTAACAGTCGCTGAAGGATAACTGTTCACAGAGCACTTACTCTTGTGAGCTAAAGAAATTTCAAGGTAAAATATCTTCATTTTTTACATAGAGGTGTTCATGTGATATTTTCTTGTATTTTTTTATTTTTTTTTGTAATGCTGTATCACTTTCAAGAAATTTAGAATATTGGTATTATGTCCCTTTAATGTTAATACAATTCAGTGATCCCTAATTGTCTAGAAGGGGCACAATACCCCTCCATATGTCCCTATCCTCAGTCTGGGTGAAATGTAAGAGAAAAATATGAGCTAAAATTGTACCTCAAATATAAGGTAAAACTGTTGAGGGGCAGCAGATTTCCCAGTACAATTGGCAGCACAAAAACTAAATACACTGCTACCTTAGTGATTTTTATAATAAAAACAATACTCATTGAAAACGTGTGTTTAACCACAGCAAATGAGTTAAACACATAGTTAAAGTAGCAATAAGGATTCAAATGCATTGCCATCCCTGCGCAGGACACATCTTATGAGCCATTTATGGGTGGCATAGGATGTATCTACCAATAACAAGAAAATGGCTTATTGTAATTGCCTTGATGCTGGTAACATGCCAACGAATATCACACAATAGAGCGTTATCACCTCCAAACTGGTTAAAAACAAGAAGAAGAAAAATTCAGGCAGGAAGCTGCTTTATAAAGCTCCTTTATAGGTCAGTCATATTCAATTAATTTCCAACCCAAAGACAGTTTTGTAATCATTGGCATGTTCTATCCATGTCAAGGCAATCACAATCAGCCATTTTCCTTGTTTATTGATAGTACTTTTGTTCATTATGGTTTATTGACAATGGTCCTTTATTTACTTTTTGCCAGTCTTATTTAACTAATTACAGTCCACAGTATCAATACTTTTAATTAACCTGTTTACATGGCCATTTTTCACTTATCAAATTCCCCAGCTAAAAGGACACGATAACCCAGACAACACTTTTTAACTTGTTACTTAGTACCCATAACCTTAGATCTATACATGAGCAAAGCACAAACTGAAATTATCCCTGCCATTTTAGATGACACTAGGGAGAAACATTACCAAACAAATATAAAAGCTACCCAGCAAACAAACATGCTAAATACACTGCCCCTGTTCAAATCCCTTAAAGAGACAGATACACTAATTTTTACCATTTCGGATCACACCAGGTTTATTGGACATATGTCACCTGTTATCATCACTACACACTATTAAACTGAATCAGTTAACATACAGTCGCTTGAACCTGTGATGTAATTGCTAAAGTAAGGAAACTGACATTTTGTTTATCTTTAACCCCTTAACGACCAGCGCCGTACCCTGTACCAGCTTCTCTCTGCCGTGATTGCATTCAAAATTGCGAGCTATTGGGCTATTTCTGCATGCCCTACTAGCGGGGCACTACAGAAATAGAGTTGCAGAGTTACTGAAGCAGAGAGTGGTGGGACCGATCGTTAGCGGGTGGGAATGTAAGGAGGGAGGCGGGTGGGCGGCCCATCACTGAAGGAGGCAGGAGGGCGGGAATGGGCGGGACCACTACGCCATGCTACAGGGAAAAAAAACAAAAACAAACTCCAGCTGCGTGATTGAGGGGGAAGGAGGGAGGAGAGGCAATGAGGGGCATCATATGTGGGATAATTTGAAGAAAAGAGATCTGGAAGGGGGAGGGGGTTTGAGTATTGATGTGGGGCAGCTACACTACCGAAAAAGAGTGTTATATATATTTATTTATTTTACATTGACTATTTTGCAGCAAACTGGGTACTGTCTGGCAGACAGCTGCCAATACCTAAGATGGTCACAAATAGGTACAGGGGGGAGGGTTAGAGAGCAGTTTGAGAGGGGGATCAGGGAGGTTGGGAGGTAAAGGGGGATACTACCCTGCAGTAAATATATATATATATATATATTTTTTTTTTTTAAAAAAAAGTTAACCCCCCCAAAAAAGACTTATTTTTATACTGGCAGACTTTCTGACAGTACTTAAGATGGGGGTGACCTTAGGGGGGTGGGGGAGGGAAGAGAGCTGTTTAAGAGGGGTCAGGGAGGGATCATGGGGTTGGATGTGTCAGGTGGGAGGCTGATCTCTAAACTAAAGATAAAATTAACCCTACAAGCTACCTAATTAAGCCCTTCACTGCTGGGCATAATACAAGTCTGGTGCACAGCGGCATTTAGTGGCCTTCTAATTACCTAAAAGCAATGCTAAAGCCATATATGCCTGCTATTTCTGAACAAAGTGGATTCCAGAGAAGCATTTACAACCATTTGTGCCATGATTGCACAAGCTGTTTGTAAATCCTTTCAGTGAGAAACCTAAAATTGTGAAAAAGTTAATGATTTTTTTTTTATTTGATCGCATTTGGCGGTGAAATGGTGGCATGAAATATACCAAAATGGGTTGTCTACTAAAAAAAATGATATAGTTTTGATAGGTTAAACTGTTTACTGTTTAAATGTAATGGAGAAAAAAGGCTAAAAATGCTCTGGTCTTTTGGGGAAGTTTTTTTCTGAAGTGCCTGGACCTTAAGGGGTTAATCTGGCACATTTGGCTTTTAGATCACAATTTTATATTGTTTTTAGGAGGTGATAATTTTGAGCTTCTCGGGTTCCAACAGCAACACAGTATAATATTAATGTTGAGTTTCAATTGTTTTGTGGCATGATTAATGCTTTAGCTTTCTTACCCTTTGAAGATGTTGATGAACATATGAGATACCTCAAAACTGTCATTCCACAAGATCCACCTGAAGCCAAAGATTTGCTCATGTAATTTGATCATACTTATGATAGTGGCACATGTCAACTAATTCAGCACCCAGTTGTCATATCTTATTAAACCCGGATGCTTTTGAGATTGTGTCATGCTCCACCTATGTTTGCCCTCCCATATGGAATGTACATGATGCTACCATGAACAACAGCGCTCATACTAACAACATCTGTGAAGGGTGGAATCATAAATTCTTTAACATTGTTGGTCATGATCACCCATCAATTTGACTTGGCATGGAATGGTTTTAGTGTGAAGAGCAATAGTGAGCACCATTATCCAACAGGATGCTGCTGGCACCCACCTCAAAGGAAAGCTCAAGGACACTATGGGTAGATTTATTAATAGTCGAGCAAATATGATTTGCTGTAGCGAATCATGTCCGCTCAACCTCGCTAAATGCCAAGAGAATACGCTGTCGGCATTTAACATTGCACAAACATTTCTAGTGAGATGCTTGTGCAATGCCGCCCCCTTCTCACTGGCAGCCAATGGGCAGCTAGCAGGGGCTGTCAATCATCCTAACCGGATGACCGCTGCTTCTTAACTTCTGTTTCAGGTGAGATGGGGCTCCATGTGCAGCTACAAAAACGCCTGCATAACTTGTGTGTTGCTTGATGACAAGGCCACAATATTGTAGCAGAGTTTCTTTGTGGCATAGGTTGGAATATTTGCCCTAATCATGAACACTAAAAACAAAGAATATACATGGAATGGCACAATATTATGTAAGGTGTCTTTAATCTTTACATATCATGTTATTTTGCTTTGTTACTTTACTTTGCTCTTAAAAATGAAAAAATCTTCATTACTTTACTTAGCTTATGATTATGAAACTGAATACATTTCACCTTTTTTCCTATTTGTGTAATGCCCTCATCTGTAAATGATGTTGTTAGTATGTAAAAACGTAATGTATTGTCAGCTAATATGTTTTAAAATTGCTTAATTGTTTGTTTAATTTATTTGAATAAAATATGACCTTTTTCTGTGACTCTTTTGGGACTTTTTTCATAGCCAATGTTGTGAACATGTTTCAAAATTGCTTGTTTGTTAAATTCATTTCAAGAAAGTATTACCTTTTTCCTAGCCAAAGTAGTGACTTTTTTTCCTGTGATTTTATTTCTATTTATCTGTAACTTTTTTGTCTAACATTCCCACTTTAGCAGACACTCACTCAGCAACATTTTTATTTATTTGATGCAAGGGAAGCAGTATACATATAGCAAATGTGATGATTACACTGCATATCACTTCAATTTAAATTAATGTGATCTGGTTCTTAGTTTGCAATAAACATTTTATTCAACTTATGGCTAAATCATATCAGTTAAGAATCTCATTATTATAATGTGGTTTAACTGGAAAACATAATTTTATGTTAAAAATAAGAAATAAAGTTGATAACAATCCTTTTAAAAAAAACATAATAAAAAAAAATCCCCTAAACTTTAATGGTGATTTTCTGTGTAAAAACATTAGATTTATATTTTTTTCTAAAAGATTGTGATCATTACAAAAGTTTTAAATTATGTTGGTGAAAAATGTTTTTTTTTGTTTTTTTTAACAACAATATGGAAGTGCAGGGAGCCTGTGTTCAGAAATTAAATTAAGGGCCTGCTCCTCTGCAGACATGTAAGCCTAGGAGGGTTTGCAACAGTGCTGCAGGTTAAGGGGAGGAGTCAGCCTTACCTTACTTAAGTGAAAGAAGTGTCCATCTCTGCCTCGTTCTTCTTCCTGGAGACCTTGGAGAATCTTGTGCGTCTGATCAGAATGGTGCGTGGCAGACGGGTGTCGGTTCCTCCAAAACGGTTCAGGGATGCGGTGGATCCGGCGACGCAGCGAGGGACACCTGGAAACACACAGATAAGTGATGGGGCTGGGGCTTTTACTAGTAGGCCATCTCTCCCCCTGGTAGGCCTGAGTAGTTCCCCCTCTCCCCTATCCCTCCCCCTGCAGAGCCTGGTATGGAGCTCCCCTCCCTCTCCTGGGTCCAGAGTGTCAGGGATTCCTCTGTGGGGCAGAGTGGGTTAGAGGGAGTGCTCGCAGCTGGGATCGTGACCCTTACCACATCCGGAATGACGCGGCGGGCCTGTCTCAGGTGGTGACTCCTCCTCCAGTGGTGGCTTCTCTCCTGCCCACTGGCGTAGCTCCGATACCGAAGGCTCGACTAGGCCCATCGCGTTGATGGTCGCTGATGTCACTTCCGGTTCCGGACTTCCGGGGGTAGTGCAAATTATATAATTTATGGTCAGAGCGTGGAGATGTCGGCAGCGGCAGGTTTATCAGCGATCGGAGCATCCAGGAAGAAGACAGGACAGGCATGTGAATAGGGGGTTCCCAAGGCCATGGGCTCTGCTGTGTAACACTCTGCGAAGGCTTCAAAAAAAGCTCAAGCAGCGAGACTAGGGGCTGGGCCCTCCTCACAAGGTAGAGGCATAGAAAAAGGGGTGGGAAGAGGAGCATCTCAATTGGGGCCTAGTAGGCCTGGGAGGTCCGTGACTTTGGGGAGGGTGGTCCCTAGTAGGGCATCTCAGTCCAGGTAAACCGCAAGTGTGCAGATGGCAGATATGGTGAATGGCAGTGCGGGGATGAACAGAATGGTGTCAGATAGGGAGTGTGGAGTAACGACGTTGACTGGTCAGAGTGCAGGAACTGGCGTGGCTGAGCTGGCACCAATAGCAGAGCAGGGCTCATCGAACATGTTGCATGAGTCTGGTGGAGGTGATTTGTGTGTGGTGTTGACTGAGAGGGATAGAACACCTGGGAGGATGACCTCGACCCCTGACACTAATTTGATGGGGGTAGGGGACAGGCCATGGTTGGATTAGGTACTCCCCTTTCCTTTATGTCTCCCCTCCAGGTGGGTTTGTCCGGAACTGGCATGGAGTAGTCGGCTGTTTGGTCAGCACAGAGCGCATGTGATCCCCAGCCGGGGATGTCACAGGCATCGATGGCAGGTGCAGCATGACCTAAAGCGGTGACCGGAGCTGTGGGTACCGGTGAGTTAACTGCTCTTTCCTTCATACAGGCCCCCTTTTGGGATTCCAGTTCAGATTAGGATTCTGATAGTGATAGGGCTCTAGGGCTGGTTAATAAGGGACAGAGGAGGATGTACAGGATGCTGCATAGGGTAGTATCAGTCATTGGGCAGGGTAGGGGAGTGAGAGGTCCCATAGTCTCAGGGGCAGTCCTTCCTGGTGCTGTAATTCCCTCTGTCCCCTTGCTAGCACCTTTAGTGGGGGCAGGGCCTCAGGGGCACCCTCAACAGGGCATAGGAGGCCCACTTCAGGGCAGTGTAGCCAGTCAGTTAGTCAGTGAGCAAGGGGGAGCAGCAGCTAGGAAGGCAGAAGTGCAAGAGGAGTCGTATCCGTGTTTTGTACATTCCTTGCATGGGCATTTGAAGCCAAACACTGTTGCGAAAATCCGCAAAGGAAAATACATTAATATTTTCGAGCTCTGTTGAGGCCCATAGGGACAAAGAGCGGAGCGTGATGAGACAGGGCCCAAAAATGTGAAACGCCCTGACACTTATGAGGAGTGGCAGAGGTGTTTCTGTGTGTTCTCCACCTGTCATATTGAGGCTAGGCCAGGTTTAAATACTGGGACATCATAGATCAAGTGCACCGTAACTTCGGGGATGGAGTATGGAGGACTTCCGATTTGGAATTCCGACGTTAGATGGTAGGCAATCCGATAATGACTTTGGATCCAAGGATTTGGATCTTTGGTCCCTGCTTGGGCACAAGCGCACCATGGCATCCGTGCCTCCACAGCGAACTGGACCTGCCAGGCATGTTGGGGCGCTTAAAAGAAGGCGCAGAGAGTGCTGGAAGTAAAGTGAAAAACAGTGTGACAAAGGAGCATCTCTCCATCCGTAGGAGAGATGGGCCAGCAGGTAGGGGTCAGTGAAGAAATGCTGCTGGAAGCAAGTACCCCAATGCCTCTGAAGCTAGCTGCGCTTAAGCCCTGCTGACTTGGGGATAGGCAGGGATAGGGCTAGTTGGCCTAGTCTTGGCAAGCCCTTACCCGTTTGTGTAGCTTTGACTCTCGTGCCCTGGGAGTGCCCCGGCCCACGGGCCTGCCGGCTGAAAATCCTCTTGGGCGTCTGGTACCATCTGTTAGGGGCAAGATTCCACAGGGTCCGCCATATGGGGTTTTCTATAGCCTTGTATGCCGTCACCTATGGTTTATTGTTTATCAGTTGTTTATTTATTTTTGATAAATAAACCCGGCCAGGCTTGGCCTTTAACCCAGCTCTGTGTGTCTGTATTTATCTATTAGAGTTATACTTTAGTAAGTTATTTAAGCAGGGCGAAATGTCTAGTAGGAGCTTATCCCTTATGTCATTTTCTTTTCATTAAAGGGACATGAAACCCAAAATTGTTCTTTCATGATTTAGACAGAGCATACAATTTTAAACAACTTTCCATTTTACTTCTATTATTTAACATGCTTCCTTCTCTTGTTATTCTTTGCTGAAAGATTTATCTAGGTAAGCTCTGGAGCAGCAAAGAACCTAGGTTCTAGTTGCTGATTAGTAGTTGCAGAAATAAAACGCTCGTCATTGACTCATCCACGTGTGCAGTTAGAAACCAGTAGTGCATTGCTGCTCCTTCAACAAATGATACCAAGAGAATGAAACAAATTAGATAAGTAAAATAGAAAGTGGTTTAAAATTGTATTCTCGATCTGAATCATGTAAGAATTTTTTTGGGTTTCATGTCGCTTTAAGGGCAAACTAAACATTAAAATAAGGGGAAAGAAAAACAACCAAGCAAAACATCTCAAACTAAAGTGCATTTTTAGCCCTGTAATGTTATATGTTCAATCAATGGATGGATTAAGGAAAGGAACATTCTCTCTAAGTTATAGCTTTGCACCTTGGTTATTGTATATCACAATGAATTAAAAAAATATATCAGTTTTTCATCAGTGTGAAAGCCTCATTCATAAAATGTATGGATTTTTACACCTTCAAGAATATAGGTGCTGTCTCAATCTGCACATTAGCTCAAAATACAGCTGGATGTATTATCAGCTCTAGATACATTTGGGAAAAGAGTGTCAGAAAATATCTAATCAAGTCTGGAAAGAAGTTATGTCATGGAGCAAGGTGTATATAAAAAGATGGGCTTATTATATTTATAGCACATAAAACATTTGAAGACAGTATTTAAAGTGTTAAAACATATCTTTTATAGTAATATGCATGAATGCAATATAAAATATCATTAGTATTAAGATGTAATTTAATAAAATACTTTCATTATATCAAACATATATTAACATTATCATTTGGTATAATCTATTTTCCTATAATTCTATACTTATTTATTACAGTGAAAATATAAATCCTGTTGGTTGAGTTAGAAAGTTTGAGTGCTGCAATTCTTACACAGAGATTACGAGTTTTGCGGTAACAGAGGTGCGTTGCTAATGAGCATTTTTTTTTCAACGCTCCCTTAAGACAACGTTGGTATTACGTTTTTTTTTTTAAACCCGGCGTTAGCCTCAAAATAGTGAGCGTAGAGCAAAATTTAGCTCCACATCTCACTGTAATACCAACTCTGCTTACGGTAGCGGTGAGCTGGCTAAATGTGCTTGTGCACGATTTTCCCATAGGAAACAATGCGGCTGAGCCGGCTGAAAAAAACCCCTAACACCTGCAAAAAAGCAGCGTTCAGCTCCTAATGCAGCCCCATTGATTCCTATGGGGAAAGGAATTTTATGTCTACACCTAACACCCTAACATGAACCCCGATTCTAAACACCCCTAATCTTACACTTATTAACCCCTAATCTGCCATCCCCGACATCGTCGCCACCTACATTATAATTATTAACCCCTACTCTGCCGCTCCGGACACTGCCGCCACCTACATTATCCCTATGAACCCCTAATCTGCTGCCCCCAACATCGCTGAACCCTACATTATATTTATTAACCCCTAATCTGCCCCCCCAATATTTATAATTTAAATAAATCTAAATAAAATAAACTACAATTAAATAAATTATTCCTATTTAAATCTAAATACTTACCTATAAAATAAACCCTAAGATATCTACAATATAACTAATAGTTACATTGTAGCTATTTTAGGAATTATTTTTATTTTACAGGCAACTTTGTATTTATTTAATAGTTATTAAATAGTTATTAAATAGTTATTAACTATTTAATAACTTCCTAGTTAAAATAAGTACAAATTTACCTGTAAAATAAACCCTAACCTAAGTTACAATTACACCTAACACTACACTACAATTAAATAAATTACCTAAATTAACTACAATTACTTACAATTAAATTAAATAAACTAAAGTACGAAAAACAACAAACACTAAATTACAGAAAATAATAAAATAATTACAATTTTTAAAACTAATTACACCTAATCTAATCCCCCTAATAAAATAAAAAAGCCCCCCAAAATAAAAAAATTCCCTACCCTATACTAAATTACAAATAGTCCTTAAAAGGGCCTTTTGCGGGGCATTGCCCCAAAGTAATCAGCTCTTTTACCTGTAAAAAAAAAATACAATACCCCCAACATTAAAACCCACCACCCACACACCCAGCCCTATTCTAAAACCCACCCAATCCCCCCTTAAAAAACCTAACACTACCCCCTTGAAGATCACCCTACCTTGAGATGTCTTCACCCAGCCGGGCACAAGTGGACCTCCAGAGGGGCAGAAGTCTTCATCTGATCCGGGCAGAAGAGGTCCTCCAAGCGGCAGAAGTCTTTATCCAGACGGCATCTTCTATCTTCATCCATCCGGAGCGGAGCGGGTCCATCTTCAATCCAGCCGACACGGAGCATCCTCTTCAAATGAAGTCCAAGTGAAGAATGAAGGTTCCTTTAAATGATGTCATCCAAGATGGCGTCCCTTGAATTCCGATTGGCTGATAGGATTCTATCAGCCAATCGGAATTAAGGTAGGAAAAATCCTATTGGCTGATCCAATCAGCCAATAGGATTGAAGTTCAATCAACCAATAGAATGCAACCTCAATCCTATTGGCTGATTGCATCAGCCAATAGGATTTTTCCTACCTTAATTCCGGATGATGTCATTTAAAGGAACCTTCATTCTTCGCTTGGACTTTGTTTGAAGAGGATGCTCCACGTCGGCTGGATTGAAGATGGACCCGCTCCGCTCCGGATGGATGAAGATAGAAGATGCCTGGATGAAGACATCTGCCGCTTGGAGGACCTCTTCTGCCCAGATCGGATGAAGACTTCTGCCCCTCTGGAGGTCCACTTGTGCCCGGCTGGGTGAAGACATCTCAAGGTAGGATGATCTTCAAGGGGGTAGTGTTAGGTTTTTTTTAAGGGGGGATTGTGTGGGTTTTAGAGTAGGGTTGGGTGTGTGGGTGGTGGGTTTTAATGTTGGGGGGTATTGTATATTTTTTTACAGGTTAAAGAGCTGATTACTTTGGGGCAATGCCCCACAAAAGGCCCTTTTAAGGGCTATTTGTAATTTAGTATAGGATAGGGATTTTTATTATTTTGGGGGGCTTTTTTATTTTATTAGGGGGATTAGAGTAGGTGTAATTAGTTTAAAAAAATTGCAATTATTTTATTATTTTCTGTTATTTATTGTTTGTTGTTTTTGGTACTTTAGTTTATTTAACTTAACTGTAGTTAATTGAAGTTAGTTTATATAATTAATTTAATGATAGTGTAGTGTTAGGTGTAATTGTAACTTAGGTTAGGATTTATTTTACAGGTAAATTTGTCTTTATTTTAGCTAGGTAGTTATTAAATAGTTAATAACTATTTAATAACTATTGTACCTAGTTAAAATAAATACAAAGTTGCCTGTAAAATAAATATAAACCCTGAGATAGCTACAATGTAACTATTACTTATATTGTATCTATCTTAGGGTTTATTTTATAGGTAAGTATTTAGTTTTAAATAGGATTAATTTATTTAATTGTAGTAATTTTATATTGTTTTATTTAAATTATATTTAAGTTAGGGGGGGTTAGACTTAGGGTTAGACTTAGGTTTAGGGGTTAATAAAATTAATATAGTTGTGGCGACGTTGGGGTCGGCAGATTAGGAGTTAATAAATGTAGGTAGGTGTCGGCGATGTTAGGGACGGCAGATTAGGGGTTAATAAAATTCAACTAGTGTTTGCGGGGCGGGAGTGCGTCGGTTTAGGGGTTAATATATTTATTAAAGTGTCGGCGATGTTCGGTCGGAAGATTAGGGGTTAAAAACTTTATTTAAGTGTTTCCGATGTGTGGGGGGCTCGGTTTAGGGGTTAATAGGTAGTTTATGGGTGTTAGTGTACTTTTTAGCACTTTAGTTAAGAGTTTTATGTTACGGCGTTAGCCCATAAAACTCTTAACTACTGACTTTTAAATGCGGTAGAAGTCTTGACAGGAGACTCGTAATACCGGCGTTATGCAAGTCCCATTGAAAAGATAGGATACGCAATTGACGTAAGGGGATTTGCGGTAGCCTCGAGTCGCGGAAGAAAAGTGAGCGGTACACCTGTACCTGCCTGACTCGTAATACCATTGGCCATTAAAAAGCAGCGTTGGGACCTCTCAACGCTGCTTTTTAAGGCTAACGCAAGACTCGTAATCTAGCCGTTAATTTTTTAAGGATAGCAGTTACCTACCTTTGTAAAAATGGCAAAGTCAATTTATAGTGCTCTATATTAACCTGTTATATATAATCAATTTTGAACCCCTTTGCAGAAGTCATTTTAGACATTTGTCTCACTGAATTTAATATTGATTACAGTATTTTTGTGAGCTATGCACACAAATTATACTTTTATTGGGATTTTTTCCAACAGATATACACAAAAATAACAATTAGCTACCTCCCAGAAATATTATTATTGCTTACATTGTTACATATGTGACAAATAACTCCATGATAGTCTTCATTTTATAAATTCTACAAACAATTTCACATTATTTGCTCCTAAGCCACTGGATCTCTTCCTGGACTGAGTTAAAATCTCCAGCGACACTTACACATGATTCTAGGTGTTGGGGTCTTGATTTCCTTTTTCTCACTCTTCCTGAAGATCCCATTAGCTAATACGGATCTCACATATTAAATAAATATATAAATATGTTCATTTAAATTTGTAAATTTGTGTTCTGATGACTGCAGATGGACTATACAATAGAGATAAATAGAGTTTTGGTGAATTTAGACCATATAGGCAAATACAGCGCTAAAATTTTGTCTGTGGCCATTTCCGTGTCTTGAATATGTGTAGTTGTCATATTAATTACCTTACAGCTGGCTAGATCTAGTATCACTCATTAGAAAGAGGAGATTGCTTTAACCCGTTGAGTACTAAGCACTTTCCCACCTGGATGCTAAGCTTTCTTAAGGTTTTTTATTTTTTGAAAAAAAAAATTAACTTTTTTTCCCCCCTAGATCCCCAAGACTTAAACTGTTGGAAAGGTTAGGCGATTACCTTTCCAAATGTGGGTCTTGGGGGTAGGGTTGCCACTTCAGCCATGTTTTCCTGGACACTTATGATTTACACATGCTGCAGGGTGTGCAGGGAGGAATATGAATAGAGCTGTCTAGAAACACAATACATGTTCCTCCCTGCACACCCTGCAGCATGTGTAACTCATAAGTGTCCAGGAAAACATGGCTGAGGTGGCAACCCTACTTGGGGGTCTGTAGCTGCTTAGATGCCTGAGATACAGGCTTGTAAGTAGCATGCCCCTGCAAATAAAGTTGCGCGGTGACATCATCACATCATTGTGCGTGTTATCAACATGCACAACGTAAAGCCCCGGCGATGCTTGTCACTATGCAGGCTTGATTGCCTGGAGCGGGTGAGAGCCCCCAGATCTCCCTCAAGTTGGGAGAGTGCTAGCGATTAGTGATGTCGCGAACATAAAAATTTGGGTTCGCGAACGTCGAAGCGAACTTCCGCAACTGTTCGCGAATGGGCGAACCGCCATAGACTTCAATAGGCAGGCGAATTTTAAAACCCACAGGGACTCTTTCTGGCCACAATAGTGATGGAAAAGTTGTTTCAAGGGGACTAACACCTGTGGCATGCCGGAGGGGGATCCATGGCAAAACTTCCATGGAAAATTGATGCAGAGTCTGGTTTTAATCCATAAAGGGCATAAATCACCTATCATTCCTAAATTGTTTGGAATAATGTGCTTTAAAACATCAGGTATGATGTTGTATCGATCAGGTAGTGTAAGGGTTACGCCCGCTTGACAGTGACAGACCAAACTCCCCGTTTAAAGGGACAGTCTGCACCAGAATTTTTATTGTTTTAAAAGATAGATAATCCCTTTATTACCCATTTCCCAGTTTTGGATAACTAACACATTTATAATAATATACTTTTAACCTCTGTGATTATCTTGTATCTAAGCCTCTGCAAACTGCCCCTTTTTTCAGTTCTTTTGACAGACTTGAAGTCTAGCCAATCAGTGCCTGCTCCCAGATAGCTTCTCGTGCATGAGCACAGTGTTATCTATGTGAAATACGTGAACTAACACCCTCTAGTGATGAAAAACTGTTAAAATGCAATCTGAAAGAGGTGGGCTTTAAGGTCTAAGAAATTAGCATATGAACCTCCTAGGTTAAGCTTTCAACTAAGAATACCAAAAGAACAAAGCAAATTTGGTGATAAAAGTAAATTGGAAAATTGTTTAAAATTACATGCTCTATCTGAATCATGAAAGTTTATTTTGGCCTAGACTGTCCCTTTAACGCACCGCAAACAACCGCAAACAGTCCATTTGCACAACCGCAAACTCCCCATTTGCACAAGGTTGGATACCAAGCTAGCCATGTACCGTTCCTTGTCCTCACTGATGTCATTGAAGATCTATTCCTCCACCCAGCCACGTACAACCCCAAGGGTTCCCGAAAGGTGACAACAAGCCCCCTGGGACGCCTGCTGTGTTTGGTCTTCCACATCCTCAAAGTCACCTTCATCCTCTTACTCCTCTTCTTCAGACTCCTCTCTCTGTGTTGCCTCTCTCTGTGTTATTATAAGGTGTGTTAAGTAGTACTATTCCTATCAGATTAATCCCTGTTACGTCCCCTATCAGGGGACGTGTATATGGCATCGATTTTAGGAACCGGGAGATGGAAAAAGATGCTAAGTCGGTCCTCTTACTTCAAATTTGGGGCACTGCGCGTGCAATCTAATGTGCCACCAGATAGGAGTTGTGTGTTAAGTAATACTATTCCTATCAGTTTAATCCCTGTTATGTGCCTTTTTTTTGGTTTGGTTTTTGAAGCCACAGTGCAGCACCAGAGGCCAGAAAAATTAGGCATGTACACATGCCTGAAAAATTAGGTATTGTTGCAGCTGCGGCCAGAAAAATTGATGTTTGTTTCCCAGGCAGAAAGTGCCCTAAAACATTGCGGCTTGAACCCTAGTTGGTGGCGGATAAGTCACGCAAGTCATCCGGCATTCAGAGATAAAATACAGCAGCGTGTGGACCATTTTTAGCCCAAGGCAGCTCATCTCATCAGGCCTTTTTTAGTCGAATGTATCGCCCACTGTCAGTCCCTTCAGGATCCATCCCTCATTCATCTTAATAAAGGTGAGGTAATCTAGACTTTTTTGACCTAGGCGACTTCTCTTCTCAGTGACAATACCTCCTGCTGCACTGAAGGTCCTTTCTGACAGGACACTTGAAGCGGGGCAGGCCAGAAGTTCTATCGCAAATTGGAATAGCTCAGGCCACAGGTCAAGCCTGCACACCCAGTAGTCAAGGGGTTCATCGCTCCTCAGAGTGTCGATATCTGCAGTTAAGGCGAGGTAGTCTGCTACCTGTCAGTCGAGTCGTTCTCTGAGGGTGGACCCTGAAGGGCTGTGGCGATGCGTAGGACTTAAAAAGCTCTGCATTTCCTCCATAAACAACACGTCTTTAAAACATCCTGTCCTTGCCGGCGTGGTCATGGGAGGAGGAGGATTACTTTCACCTCATCCCCTGTTAGATTCCTGTTGTGCTGTGACATCACCCTTATACGCTGTGTAAAGCATACTTTTTAATTTATTTTGGAACTGCTGAATCCTTTCCGACTTGCAGTAATTCGGTAACATTTCAGGCACTTTATGCTTATACCGGGGGTCTAGTAGCATGGACACCCAGTACAGGTTGTTCTCCTTCAGCTTTTTTATACGAGGGTCCCTCAACAGGCACGACAGCATGAAAGACCCCATTTGCACAAGGTTGGATGCCGAGCTACTCATGTCCCGTTCCTCATCCTCAGTGATCTCACTGAAGGTATGTTCTTCCCCCCAGCCACGTACAACACCACGGGTACCAGATAGGTGACAACGAGCACCCTTGGATGCCTGTTGTGGTTGGTCCTGTTGTGGTTGGTCTTCCTCCTCCTCCTCAAAGCCACATTCCTCCTCTGACTCCTCTTCCTCACAATCCTCTTCCAGCGTTGCCGCAGGTCCAGCAAGCGATGCTGATAAGGCTGTTTCTGGTGGTGATGGTGACCACAACTCTTCCTCTTCCTCTTCACGCTCATCTACGGCCTGATCCAGCACTCTTCGCAGGGCACGCTCCAGGAAGAAAACAAATGGTATGATGTCACTGATGGAGCCTTCGGTGCGACTGACTAGGTTTGTCACCTCCTCAAAAGGACGCATGAGCCTACAGGCATTGCGCATGAGCGTCCAGTAACATGGCAAAAAAATTCCCAGCTCCGCAGAGGTTGTCCTAGCACCCCGGTCATACAAACAGTCGTTAACGGCTTTTTCTTGTTGGATCAGGCGGTCGAACATTAGGAGTGTTGAATTCCAACGTGTCGGGCTGTCGCAAATCAAGCGCCTCACTGGCATGTTGTTTCACCGCTGGATATTTGAAAAGTGCGCCATAGCCGTGTAGGAACGCCTGAAATGGCCACACACCTTCCTGGCCTGCTTCAGGATGTCCTGTAAGCCTGGGTACTTATGCACAAAGCGTTGTACAATCAGATTACACACATGTGCCATGCACGGCACATGTGTCAACTTGCCCAAATTCAATGCCCCCACCAAATTTCTTCCATTGTCACTAACCACTTTGCCGATCTCCAGTTGGTGAGGAGTCAGCCACTGATCCACCTGTGCGTTCAGGTCGGACAGGAGTGGTGGTCCGGTGTGACTCTCTGCTTTCAGGCAAGTCAACCCCAAGACGGCGTGACACTGCCATATCCGGGATGTGGAATAGTACCTGGGGAGCTTGGGGGGTGCCGTTGATGTGGAGCAAGGTGCAGCAGCAGAAGAGGACTCAGCCGAGGAAGTTATGGAAGAGGATGGAGTAGGAGGAGTAGAGGAAGTGGCAGCAGGCCTGCCTGCAAGTAGTGGGGTGTCACCAACTCCTCTGCAGAGCCACACATTCCATGCTTGGCAGCCGTCACCAGGTTTACCCAATGCGCAGTGTAGGTGATATACCTGCCCTGACATTGCTTTGCATACCAGGTATCAGTGGTCAGATGGAACCTTGCCCCAACACTGTGTGCCAGACATGCCATTACTTCCTTTTGCATAATCGAGTACAGGTTGGGGATTGCCTTTTGTGCAAAGAAATTTCGGCCGGGTACCTTCCACTGTGGTGTCCCAATAGCTACAAATTTTTTGAATGCCTCAGACTCCACCAGCTTGTATGGTAAAAGCTGGCGGGCTAAGAGTTCAGTCAAGCCAGCTGTCAGATGCCGGGCAAGGAGGTGACTTTGTGACATTGGCTTCTTACGCTAAAACATGTCCTTGACAGACACCTGACTGTGGGCAGATGAGCAGGAACTGCTCAAGGCGAGAGACGGAGTGGCGGATGGTTGAGAGGGGGCAAGGAGGACAGCAGTGGTTGATGTGGCTGAAGATGCTGGACCAGGAGGAGGATAGCGGCTTTGAGTTTGTGTGCTGCTTGTACTCATGTGTTGATCCCATAGGCATTTGTGATGTGCGATCATGTGCCTTCGCAAAGCAGTTGTACCTTGGTGGGTGTTGGACTTCCCATGACTCAGTTTCTTTTGGCACAGGTTGCAAATGGCATCGCTGTTGTCAGAGGCAGACACACAAAAAAAAATGCCACACTGCTGAGCTCTGCAATGACGGCATTCTGGTGGTGGCAACATCATGCATTGATTGGCGTGCTGTCTGGCTGACCCCGGGTGCCGATGCATGCTGTCTGACTGTGCCACTAGCTCCTTGCGACGACCTCCCCCTCCTTCCAACTCGTCTCCTTCTCCTCTCTGTCTCCCCATCTGAACTTTCCCCCTCTTCTTCTTCTCTTCTAGCGGGCACTCAAGTGACATCCATGGACGCATCGTCATCATCAACTGCTTCACTTGTATCTAACAAGTCAACAAAGGAAGCAGCAGCGGGTACAACATCATCATCACACCGTACGTCCATGTGTGTAATGCTGCCTGACATATCCCTGTTATCTACATCCTCTGGCAATAATGGTTGCGCATCACTATCACTCATTTCTTCCAACTGATGTGTAAATAACTCCTCTGACAGATCAAGTGAAGCGGCTGTGGTGCTAGTGTTGGTGGTGGCGGCAGGCGGGCGAGTGGTAACTTGAGAGGTACCCGAAGCTAAGCTGGAGGAGGATGGTGCATCAAGGTTCCGAGCGGAAGCTGTAGAAGATTGGGTGTCCTGTGCTAGCCAGTGAACTATGTCCTCAGAGTCAGAAATGTTCGAGTTTGGGGTACGTGGCCTCTGAACACTGGGCATTATTCTAGGGCCAAAGGGAATCACAGCACCACGAACACGACGGCCCCTGCGGGGTGGCCTGCCTCTCTGCCTGTCATTTTTTTTTCGATTAGTGGAACTATGCGTGCAAGCTACTGTGACAACAGATATGAGTGGCACTGTGCACTGGCAGAAGTTGGCAGAGTAGACGCTGTAGGCCTGACACACGCTTACAGACAACTAACTGCTATTCAATCTATTACAGTCAAAATTGTATTTTTTTTTTTTAAATCTACACTACTGTTACACCAGATATGAGTTGCACTGGGGTGACACTGTGTCCTGGCAGCCAGGCACTTAAACGCACACGTGTGAAGGAAACTGACTGCTATTATTTAACACAGTCAAAAAAGTGTTTTTTTTTTTTTTAAATCTACACTACTGTTACACCAGATATGAGTGGTGGCACTGGGCCAGTGGGCACAGTATACGCTGTGAGCCTGACACACACGCTGGCAGGCAGGCAACTGCAATTAGATTACACAGGGGAAAAAAAGCAGCCCTAAAAAGGGCTTTTTGGGGTGCTGTCCTTACAGCAGAGATCAGATGAGTCCTTCAGGACTGTAGTGGACACTGAATACACTAGCCTAGCTATAGATTTCCCTACTAAATCAGCAGCAGCTACACTTTCCCTCCTCTCACTAACAATGCAGCTTCCGAATGAATCTAAAATGGATGCTGTCCAGGAGGTAGGAGGGTCTGGGAGGGAGGGTCTGCTGCTGATTGGCTGGAATGTGCCTGCTGACTGTGAGGTACAGGGTCAAAGTATTACTCAATGATGACGAATAGGGGGCGGATCGAACATTGCATATGTTCGCCTGCCGCGGCGAACGTGAACATGCTATGTTTGCCGGGAACTATTCGCCGGCAAACAATTCGCGACATCACTACTAGCGATGGCTCTGAGCCATTGTTAGCACCTGAGTGGGAAACTCTGTGACGGCTCAGAGCCGTCGTTAACATTTAAGGGGTTAAAAGGAAAATAGATCTCAATTTATCTTTCATGATTTGGATGGAGCATACAATTTGAAATAACTTTCCAATGTACTTCTATTATTTAATTTGCTTCCTTCTCTTATTATTCTTTGCTGAAGGAGCAGCAATGCATTACTGGGAGGTAGCTGAACACATCTGGTGAGCAATGGCAAAAGGTATATATGTGCAAGCACCAATCAGCAGCTAGCTTCCTATATTGAATTGCTACTCTTGAGCTTTCCTAGGTATGATTTTCAACAAAGCATAAGAAAATAACTAAACTAATTAGATAAAAGAAGTAAATTGAAATATTCTATCTGAATCATTAATGTTTAATTTTGATTTTACTGTCCGTTTAATTAAGGGACCTCATTTCCATCTATGTAGACTATGTGGAAATCATGTAAATAGCACAATGTTGGCACCGCACTTTATGCATTATGGATCTTTCTGTGATTATATTTCAAGCAACCCTACACAATCTATGTATCAAACAGGCTTCTGCTATTTTTATAGCTCCTACTGGCTAGGGGAGTAACATTCTTCTCACGTGATAGGAGGGTAAGTCAGACAACCGTAATGTATGAGAGAGGCAAAATAAGTATTTTGCTCTGCATTGCATCAACAGCTTCGCTTTGTGTACAGTCATGCTGGAATAGGAAAAGGCCTTCCCCAAACTGTGGCCACAATGTTGGAAGCACCCAATTGTCTAAAATGTCTTTGTATCCTGTAGCATTAAAATGACCCTTCACTAGAACAAAGGGGCTTAGCCCTCTGTAGCCCCACGTTATGAATTTGTGTGGTATACCACTTTGTGGCTGTGTTGTTGTTGCTCCTGTAAACTTCCAATTCAATATAATAGCACTCACACTTGACTGGGGCAGATGTAATAGCACAGAAATTTCACAAACTGACTTGTTGTAAAAGTGACATCCAATAACAGGGTCATATTTAAAGTCACTAAGCTCTTCAGTATGACCCACTGTACTTTCAAAGTGCGTCTACCAAGATATCATGGCTATGTGTTGGCTTGTATGCATCTGTTAGCAATAGGTGTGGCTGAAGTCAATAATTAGTAGGGGTATTTACATACTTTTGGCCATATAATGTATATTCTTTAATAATATATATATATATATATATATATATATGTATATATATATATATATATATATATATATATATATATATATATAATTAGACTGAATTACTGGGTGATCTTCTTTTCTGGTGGATCTTAGCTTTAGTACCTTGGCTGCTCATCTGTGTCTGCAGACTGTAATTATTAATAGGAAACATCCCCTGCAGCCTCTCTCCATCACTGTTTTACTATCAAAATATATACCTGTAGCTCTCAAATATTTATTCTTCTACATCAGTCAGCTATGCTGCTAGGATCTGGTCTTGGAAACAACTGAAGCCTCTTCACCTTGTACCATATACTGTCCAAGGGAAGGTTCTGTGTTTCACTCAATGGGGCATATGTATCAAGCTCCGTATGGAGCTTGATGCCCTGTGTTTCTGGCGAGCCTGCAGGCTCGCCAGAAACAGCAGTTATGAAGCAGAGGTCACAAAGACCGCTGCTCCATAACCTGTCCTCCTGCTCTGAGCATGTGGACACACATCGTACGATCGGGTTGATTGACACCCCTCTGCTGGCGGCCTATTGGCCGCGAGTCTGCAGGGGGCGGCATTGCTGGTGCAATGCTGAATACGGCGAGCGTATTGCTCGCCGTATTCAGCGAGGTCTCGCGGACCTGATCCGCAGTGTCAGATCAGGTCCGCCAGACCATGATAACTAGAGGCCAATGTGTCTTGGGGGAACCGTCACCTCATTTTGTCCCTATTGCAAAACTTCCTCATGCTGTTGCATCATTTTAGAAGAGGGAAAATATTTCAGTACCCAAAGCTTCTTAGTCAGTACCAGATTTTCTTTCTCTCTTATCTGCTCCTGTCTCTGAAGATTCAACCTAACATGCCTGCAGCAACCCTAAATGATTTGTGCTTACAAGGTTATATGCAAAACAGATTTTTTAATCATATTTCACACTCTTTGAATGTTATTGTGTTCTCCTAAGACAGCAACCTGCAAGTTTTTGTAGAGGATGTAACTGCTTTTTTGTCAGACACAAATTCCTTTCAGCCTGCTGCTTTAGTTTGTGTTTATGAGTTGTTAAAATACATTAGACTATACTTCAAGCCTTTGTTCTCTCAAAATCTATTTTTTTTAACTATTTAATCCTGTTATAAATGTCAGTTTATGTTGCTCTCAATCATTTCACATTGATATTTAAAAAGAGGAAACTTAGAAGAAGCAAAAATCATTTCAGCTTATTTCTGAAAGTTTAGGAACAATCCAGTCTCCAAACTGAGTTTTGTTTAAGTAACAACTTCATATTCAGCTCTCTGAATGTCAGAAATGGAAATTCATGTTAAAGGGACACAAACCCAATTTTTTTATAATATTTCATGATTCAGATTTTAAGCAACTTTCTAATGTTCTCGTATTGTAAATTTTTCTTCGTTCTCTTACCATCTTTATTTGAAAAAGTAGGAATGTAAGCATAGGAGACGGCCCATTTTTGGTTCAGCACCTGGGTAGTGCTTGCTGATTGGTGGCTAAATGTAGCCACCAATCAGCAAGCGCTACCCAGGTGCGGAACCAAAAATGGGCTGGCTGCTATGCTTATAAGATAAGGAGGCATTCTCAGCCCATTCTAATGGGACATGGTTTTAAAGAGAAAAAACAGCAATTTTATATACAAAAGTATACCAAAGGTAGCAATCTTCCATACATTTTATACACTGTAACTGGTGTATAAAGTAATTGTTAAAGGGAATTCAATTTTACAGTACACTCTCCCTTTAATAGCTGGAATTGTTTTACTTATAGAAAAGGCTTATTGCACTAAATATACCTATTCATAGAGATGGTCTTATAGGCACGGACAGAGACCATAACTAGTGCATTGATTTCATTAGACACATTTTAAAATTATCAATAAAATCATCGGAGTAATACCACCTCCAATTCCATTAAAAAAGGAAATGATTATTATAATTAATACTATATTATTGGTAATCTAATTATAATGAACAAACAAAATATAAATGCTGTAATGCTGAATGAATTGTGAAAATGCAGAGAATTTCAAAAGAAATGTAATAGTGACCCTGGTACATTACAGTTTCATTAACGCCACTGATGAAAGCATTTTTGAATCAACAATGTAATTTCAAATAAAAAAAAACCCAGCACATTTTCAGCCAGTATAGTGTCTGCTTATACCAAATGCAACCATACTGTGCTTTTTTTTCTTCCTCAAATACTTTAAGAAACCCAGTAGTTTATCAAGCTGTTCGGTCACATTTTATATTCTGTAAATAATAACGTTCTTAAAGGCCCAAATAATCTTTAAACATTTTTATATAACCCAAGTAATACTAAAACTATTAAAAGCACATTTTCACAATGACACGGTAAAATGCTTTTTACTGGCATTCATCTTCTAAATTAGAGATTCTAAATACTACCAAGGGATAAATAACCATAAAATACGACATTAGTGCACAATAGTCCTAATCTAAGGAGGCATTATGAGATGCCACTTCACTTTTCCATTTTTCTTTCCATTTTAACTATGTTATTTATTCAATCACACATCTTACACAATAGCAAGTAATGCAATTTCATTCAAAAGCCGCTGCTAAATTGCACACCTATCTAAAATGTCTAACAGAGATAAATGCATAAAATGTATAATGATACATTAAAGACTGTTGGACATTGTCTGCAACCCGCTTAAAATGACAAAAACTACTGTTTACCAATCCTTAATGCATGCTGCACAGCTAAGAACACCTATAGAAAATATTTTTTTTTAATAAAAAACAGATGTGTAAACTAGATATTTCACTGTATTTATTGAAAATGATTATAATATATGAGGGACAATAGTTTGTTATGGATATTTGGATTTACTCATGGCAAATATTATTGTTATTTCTCACAAAGTTTTTGTTTTCTTACAAATAGGAAAGTTTTAATATTAATGGTCTTTTCAAAAATAATTATTTTTTATAGAAATCAAGGCTTAGGGGTCAATTTATTATAGTGTGAATGGACATGATACAATGTAGTGTATCATGTCCGCTGCACATTGATAATTGCCGACAGCATACGCTGTCGGCATTTATCATTGCACCAGCAGTTCTATTGAACTGCTGGTGCAATACCGCCCCCTGCAGATTCGCAGACAATTGGCCGCTAGCAGGTGGTGTCAATCAACCCAATCGTATTCGATCAGGTTGATTTCTGTCCGCCGCCTCAGAGCAGGCAGACAGGTTATGAAGACTCGCCGGAAACACGGGGCATCAAGCTTCATACGGAGCTTGATAAATTAAACCCCTAGACTTTAATGGAGATAGATGTTTTTACCAATAGTTTCCAAACTTTACCACCTCAATGTAAACTAGGCCTTGGTTATACCCAGTGTATAAATTGATGTAAATATAAAAATTAACTATAATTTTTTCCTGTAAAATTGGAATTTGAAACCATATATAAACATAACTGCAAATTAACTGAAATGTATATCAATTCAAAATATATATCTATATGGTTATATACATATATATTTATGTGTTAATATATATATAGTAATCCCATGTAGGGCTCCGCACTCACTCTTTTAACCGCAGCTGCCCAGGGTGCATTTAATAACAACACAGTCCAATCCAATAGAAAGCACTCACTGGGTCTTGTAAATTAAATCTGAATTTATTAGTAACATTTCGGGGGTGTTAGCCCCATCCTCAGACCATACAACATACAAACAAGGTATGTCTGGTTTGTATTTTGTATGGTCTGAGGACAGGTGCGTAACTTACCCCCTTAGCTGTGCTAGGCATACTGCCGTGTCTCACGGCATGAGAATAAGGCTCCTATTGGAGCCTATGGAAGCGTGCTCTCGTGGAAGCAAAACTTCCATCCAATGCGAACGTGACCTCATTTGTGTGCGCTGGTATAACAAGTGGAGCGCCAATATTACCTTTTAACAAACAGCTTGATACTTGTGAGTCTTTTTTCATCTTGACCAGTTAAAGCAGTTTCTTCTAAACACTTTTTTGTAAAACAGCTAAAATCACTTTTTTGCAAAAGAGCTTTTTAGTCGAATTTTAGATTAGATTTAGATTTAGATTTTTTTATTTGTGGGGTTATTTTTAGTCGGTTTTTTTAGGGTACTTAAGTTTTAGGATAGGGCTTTTTTAGTTTTGTTTATTTATTTACAGATAAATTCCTCCTGTATGTGTTTGTAAATTTTGCCCTGTCTCTTACAAGTTTTATATTATTGTTTTATTTAAATTAACTGTATCCATGGACACCACTGTGTGGAATATGATGGCGCTTCATAAATAAAGTATAATAATAATAATAAGATAGTTTTTATTTTTATTTTTATATAACTTAGGGGGTCTTAGATAAGGGGTCTTGGGGTGTTAGCTGTTAGGGGCTTAAGAACTGTAGGGGTCATTGTGGTGGGGGTAATAACAGTTTAGGAGTTATATATATTGTTTTCTTCATAATTAAGAGAACAATATAAGTGTATACTGCAGGTCACATTACAAATAAATCTCTAAGTGCAGATTAAAATGTAAAATGCAAATTCTGTTGCATGGCATTAAGGGATGGAAAACAGCTTTAGCCTTGAGGCTGACTAATTGAATTGCTATTGATAAGGTGCCTCCTAAGCAGACTTCTTTGCAGTGAGACATAAGTTTATTGTAAATGACCTGTCATTTAAGTCTTCGCTAATGTCTAAGTGAAGACTAAGCACTATAGCACTATGGTCTACTCAACAGCAGTGTGCATAGTAGGAGGAAAAACTCAGTGCACATCATGTGATCTAAACAGAAAAATGCCTCAGGTTCCATGCTAATTTACTTACTAGCAAGCATTAATTGAAACCAATCAATAAAGTCAGACATGGAGCACAAGAATGTAAAAAGATATTCAAAATAGAATGGTGCATCCAGGTTTTAAAAACCTGTGAAAATCAATCTACTTTTTCTTTTGGTGAAATGAATAAAAAATATTTTGAATGTACTGTACAATATATAGCTAATAATTTATTGATATGAATGCTATAAGTGCACAAAAATGTCAATAAAATGATAAATCTACAACACTGCAATCTTAATGCCTATAACCACTCAAGATGTTTACCTTACCAGTCCTTAGAAATTATTTATTGGAACTGTTTTAAAATTATATATTATATAAAATATGTTTTGGGAATTTGTATTTCTTCTAGAGTCCCAATAATAGTGAGCAAGGGAGAAGCACTATTTTTTAAACAAAAAGAAGATATTTTTGTTATGTCCTTTTAAGTAACAGCCAAAATAATAGGGGGAGTAAAGAAATGTAAGAATATACACATTTAGTTTAATGTTTTAGTTATGTTGGGGAGTTAGCTGACTAAAACTATGCCTATCTTCATTCTAAAGCTGCCATATTGTATTATATAAAAAGATAAAGCTCATGTAAATTAATGGTAGTTGCTTATCCAGAACAGAGAAGCTTAATGACTTTAGTAGCAGTTTTGACTAAGGGCCCAATTATCTAAAATTCACCAGATCAGATGTGGTTTTTCTTGCGGACCCTCACAGGGGCTGTCCTGGTGGAATTATCGTAAAAAGGGGGCAGTCCCTGCAAGTGGCGAGATGTCTCCTATTGAAAGTAATGGAGCTTGCTGGAAATGGACTCTTTGTGCCATATAGCAAAGTTAGCAGTGAGCAGGGGGCACACTTTAAAATGTAAACCCTGCAGTCAATTTTAATTCCATTACGCTGCTTTCTGCGTATAGCATTTTACAATCACATATATTTTCGTATGTATTTGTTTTACTAGTAGGTTTATAAGTATTTTGAGTGTTTTGAGAAAAACTTGCCACCTTTAAGTTTGCAATAAAAAAATGTGAGATCTGTAGTGTGAAAATCTTTACAGAATTACACTTATATTAGAGAGATTATTTTATATACACCCACGGAATGCCCATTTTATGAAAAAACTAAAGTTAAGATTTTTATTTTGTACCTATAAGTATGGATTTCTGTGTGTATTTTGTGCATCCAGTTTACTTAAATTACAATTTATACTGTGCATATTTAATATGATTTATTCCTGTGTAATTTTGATGCAAATTTTTGATAAGATACGATTTTTGGTAAAGAATTTTGTTATGATTTTTGATGTATCTTAACAATATCATTTTATTTGCATATTTTGGGGTGAAAGGTTTAATTATTCATTTGTAAGATTTTTAAAATATGAATTTTATTGTGCACTTTTATAATGTATGCATCTCCTCCCCATAAGAAAATGCAGTATACGCACCCTTAGCGAGACACCCTGTATAAAAAAAAAAAAAATGGCTTTAGATCATTCCACCAGGGAAATGGAAGTACTGACTAACATTCTTTAATAATATCACCAGCCCAGAGACCTTTAGATTATCTTTCTCAAACCACCATCATTTAGTTGGCATCTATGGCCAAGCACTGGCTTTACTAAATGGGATCCAGAGTGTGCACCAACCCAACCTGCAAATTGCCATGTGCACTCTGACACAATCTGTCAATCTGTCAAATGATAAGCAGTATCAGTGGCAAATACAGGAAGGGGGCAGCTAGGATAGACTGTGAGAGAACATACACTCCACCTCAGAGCTTCAGCACTTATATAGGCAAATCTTACAGGTCCACATGAGATACAACCTCATGAAAACAACTATGTTCAGGATTTCCTCAGGGGCCTTTTTTTGTGGAAACAAAATATTCCTGTTCTTACTTAGTGCCAAATGATCTAAAGACTCTGCTAAGACAAGATGATCTATGAAGTTTTATCACTATGGTGTGGTCCCTTAAAGAATTTTAGAAATGGAAATTTCAGATTGAGAAATATATATGCAGAGGACTGGAATAGAAAGATAGACTACTAAATTACAATAATAAAGCTCCATGTACAAATCAGCAAGAGCTGACCGGAGTCCTTGCAGGGCAGGTTCGCATGTGAGAGCCTGCTTCCCACAAAGTAAGAAGCAGCAGTCATTAGACTGCTGCTTTTTACACTCTACGCCACCTCTGAGGTGGCGGAAAAAATTCACAGAGAGCTCACTCTCTCTCTGTGATTGACAGCCCCTTCACACGCGCGAATGAGGGGGCGGGTATTACACACTCATCGTAATGTGTAAGGATACATATGGGCCAGTGGACAAACAGATCAGCTGCCTGTATGCAAAGAAGGCAGGTGGACAGCTTTCGCAAGTTGAGAAGCTTTCCACCCGCCTTTTAATACATGGGGCCCATAATGTCTAAAAAATACCAAATATTTTGCTTGATTTCTCTCCATGCCAGTGAGTGTTTGATGATCAAACCCTTAAAATGTTGCTTTCAATGAAAAAATAGGTACATTCAAGTATGTTTTTTTATATCAGCCAGTAAACACCATATAAAACAAAACTTTTTAAACTGACATTTTGTAAGCTTATTTTATATTGTTGTGTAGTTCAAGTACATCATGTTTGAAAAGCATCTTGAGTATGTATATCTTATCACCATTGCTGTTGCCAGTTAAAGGGACATGAAACCCAAAAAAATTATTTCATGATTTAGACAGAGCATGCGATTTTAAACAACTTGTCATTGGCTCACCCATGTATTCAGTTAGAAACCAGAGAATGAAGCAAATTTGATAATAGAAGTACATTGGAAAGTTGTTTAAAATTGTATATTCTATCCAAATCATGAACAATTTTTTTTGGGTTTCATGTTCCTTTAAGAAAGTATATAACTGAGCTTCTAAACTGGTTAAGCTACCGCAGTGAAAAATGTTGCAGGGTTGATGAATGGATCCTAAAGGATGCATTCCGGCCTCTTGCTGGGGAGCAGTGGAAAATTACAATTTTCAGTTAAATAACTCATATTTGTATGGGGAATGTATGATTTTTCATATATTTTATATATATTTTAATTATTGCCTCTTTATGTGCCACTAGCCTAGACATATGACTGATGAAGTGTTGGCTGATAATACATAAATCAATTTGTACAAGTTGCTTTAAAACTTCCATTCATAATGTAAGAATACAGAACTCTGGAGAATATAATAAAACTTAATACATCAAACTATCATATATATATATATATATATATATATATATATATATATATATATATATATATATATTAACAGATTGTAATTCATTTTTAATGGACCAGCATATTTATAAATATATTGTATCTCATAAACTTTCAAGACCCCAACAGACCTTTTCCTAATACACTGTGACCCAACCACTTTTTAGGACACATGAATGATATACAGCCCATAATAACAAACACATATTGCTGTGTTGTGGATTATATTTTAGGTAAGGAACTTTTATTGCTCATGGTCATGATTTAACTGTTCTATGGCTAAACTGATTAACCCCTAACCATCTTGCATTTTACAGTACAGTTAGGAGCTATTTTCTGCTGTCAATCCAGTTACTTTTCCTGTGTCCCTGATTCACAAAGTTAAACAAGAACAATGGAATCCTGCCCACAGACCTACTAAGAATGCCTCTTAAAGGGAAATGTCATTTTAAACAGCTTTCCAATAAACCTATATAATCATATTTGCTTTGTTCTGTTGGTATCCTTTTTCAAAGAGTAAATCTAGGAAGGCTCATAGGACCTCAGGAGTGTGCATATGTTTGCAACAGGAGATAACACTGTTATAAGCAATGTTGTAAAAGACTTCTGCCATAGAGTGCTTAAGACACGTGTACACTCCTATAAGCCTACCTAGGTGTACTCTCCAACAAAGGATACCAAGAGAACAAATACAAAATTATAATATAATTAAAGTGAGTTTTTTATTTTTTATTTCATGTTCCATCTATATTTTTAAAGTTTTATTTCCCTTTATCGCAGTCCATAGAACATCTAAACCATGCTAATGGTCTGTCCACCCATGTTGCCACACACCCTAATCAGGTCACTCCCCAGACTGACCCAACTCTTATCCTGGCCACCCCATGCTTCTGTATTTATATTTCCAAATGATGGGACGTATGTTATTTTTATTTATTTTTTTCATAGAAAATTGTTGCTGTTTTTTTGCAACACATTTATTTAGAAATGATTGCCTTACCAAAACAAGCTTTTTGGAAATTTTTTAATTGAACCTATGGAAAAAGATCAGCAATAGCCCATTTGAGGCTATAACATTTATTTTAAGGTAAAATATATGTTTTGAAATAATTTATATGGCCAGACGTGGTTCATACGATACAACAGAATTATTCATTAGCTTAGAATGCTTTTGAGCTGTTTTATTATTTTTTTTATCATTATGCAAAAACAAATGGAAGATTGGCAGGAAGAAAAATAGTTTTCAAGTCACAGTGTAAAATAACTACCGATCAATCTGCAACCCCAAATCCTTTCATTTGTATTACCTTAGCCTGCAGATCCAATTATCCGCCAACATTTGCTGTTCAACCATGCTGAGATTATGCACCAGCCCTCCAGTTAGACTATAATAAGAAGGTCTATAGGCACATTTACACTCAGAGTAATAGGATATGGATGTTAGCATTGCAATAATCTTACGTTGCTTTAAAATGCCTATCAATTATTTGTTCTATTTTCCATGCAGTATCACATAGAACAGTTTATTTAATTTAAAATGAAATATATGTTGAGTACTTTATTGCTTCCTCTTGCATATCTCTTGATCTCTAATACCATTCTGATATATGCTGTCAGTGCAAAATATGAATTGTAAATGCATGTGAAATAAATAACGAATAAGGTTATCAAGTTGTTTGACATTGCGTTAAAGTGATAACTTTAAATCGTTCTGTAATGGGAGCTTTCAAAAAAACCATTTTTGAAATATTACACAGTAAGTAAACTCAAATGTCATAAAACGACATAGAGGTAGCTTCTATTTCAAATGAAAAGTGTACCTCATAATTTAACTTTAAAACACTTAGACTGTAATGGCATATTAAACTCAAATTATAATTCCACATAACGGGGCCAGATTACAAGTGGAGCAGTATTTTGAGCTTCTGCTAGAGCACTAATAGCGCTAGAAGTAAACTTGCGCTCGTCTGGTTATGCTGATATTATGAGTTGAAAGAAAAAGGTTATCACTCTCACACTAACACAATGAGCGCAAACAGCCTACTTCTAGGGTAATTAGACCATTCCACAAACAATAACCTATTCCCCCACAGAAGTAAATGGAGAAAAAAAAATGAGTGTATCTATACTTTGTAATTTATTTTTTACTAGTCCTAAAGCCCGTGCACACGGGCCATTTCTTGCAGTACAGCAGTCCCACCCCTTGCTCTCTCTCCCCCTCTCTTTTGTTCTCTTTCCCCCTCTCTTTTGCTCTCTCTCCCCATCTCTTTTGCTCTGTCTCTCCCCCCTCTCTTTTGCTCTCTCTCCCCCCTCTCTTTTGCTCTCTCTCCCCCCTCTCTTTTGCTCTGTCTCTCCCCCTCTCTTTTGTGCTCTCTCTCTCCAGTACCGCAGTCCCACCCCTTGCTCTCTCTCTCCCCCTCTCTTTTGCTCTCTCTCTCCCCCTCTTTTGCGCTCTCTCCCTTTGTCTTTTGCTCTCTCTCCCACTTTTTTTTGCTTTCTCTATCTCTCCCCCTCTATTTTGCTCTCTCTCCCCCTTTCTTTTGCTCTCTCTCACCCCCTCTCTTTTGCTCTCTCTCCCCTCTGTTTTGCTCTCTCTCTCTCCCCTCTCTTTTGTTCTCTCTCTCCCCCTCTCTTTTGCTCTCTCTCTCTCCCCCTCTCTTTTGCTCTCTCTCCCCCCCTCTCTGTTGTTCTTTCTGTCCCCCTCTCTTTTGCTCTCTCTCTTTTGCTCTCTCTCTCCCCCCTCTCTTTTGCTCTCTCTCCCCCCTCTCTTTCCCACTCTCTTTTGTTCTCTCTGCCCCTCTCTTTTGCTCTCTCTCTTTCTCCCCCTCTCTTTTGCTCTCTCTCCCCCTCTTTTTTGCTTTTTCACTCTCCCACTCTATTTTGCTCTCTCTCTCTCCCCCTTTCTTTTGCTCACTCTCTCTCCCCCTCTATTTTGCTCTCTCTCCCATTCTCTTTTGTTCTCTCTGCCCCTCTCTTTTGCTCTCTCTCTCTCTCCCCCTCTCTTTTGCTCTCTCTCCCCCTCTTTTTTGCTTTTTCACTCTCCCACTCTATTTTGCTCGCTCTCTCTCCCCCTTTCTTTTGCTCACTCTCTCTCCCCCTCTATTTTGCTCTCTCTCCACTCTCTTTTGCTCTCTCTCTCCCCTCTCTTTTGCTCTCTCTCTCCCCCTCTCTTTTGCTCTCTCTACCCCTCTCTTTTGCTCTCTCTACCCCTCTCTTCTGCTTTCTTTGCCCCCTCTCATTTTCCCTCTCTCCCCCTCTCTTTTGCTCTCCCTGCCCCCTCTCTTTTGCTCTCTCTGCCCCCTCTCTTTGGCTCTCTCTGCCCCCTCTCTTTGGCTTTCTCTCTCCCCCCTCTTTGGATCTCTCTCTCCCTCCCTTTTTCTCTCTCTCTGCCCCCTCTCTTTTTCTCTTGCTCTGCCCCCTCTCTTTTTCCCTCGCTCTGCCCCCTCTCTTTTTCCCGCGCTCTGCCCCCTCTCTTTTCCCTCGCTCTGCCCCCTCTCTTTTTCCCTCGCTCTGCCCCCTCTCTTTTACTCTCTCTGTCCCCTCTCTTTTACTCTCTCTGTCCCCTCTCTTTGGCTCTCTTCGCTATTTGGCTCTCCACCTCTTTTGCCTCTCTCTCTTGCAGCCATGACCACTACCGGTCGTCCACGCCTTCATTGCGGTGCCCTGCCTGGCCACGCCCCATTGCGGTGCTCCAGTAGACCACGTCCACCAGACCACTCCCATTGTGAAGCCCCGCCTGGCCATGCCCCTCATCATGCCCGGCCACGCCCCCAGTGCGGCGCTCCTGCCGGCCACACCACGCCACCTCTGCTGCCCTCAATTGCTCTCAGCTTGTATTATGAGCGCAATTTAACCGGTGCGCAAACGATTGCGAAAACCTGAGAGCATTTGTTTGTGCGCCACTTGTAATCTAGCCCTAAATCTTTAAAACTACTGTTGAGAAAAATAATGTCTTGTTTTTTTAATGTATAACTTATTTATTTGAATGCTATTTTTGTGTTTTTATATTTAATTAAACAGTTCGTACTATTTATGTGCTGTTTCTTTAATTCTTAAACCTACAGTATCCTGCACAGTGATTGTTTTATCAGTACAAAAGCTCTTGTTTATTTGTCCCTAATTGCCTACATCTAAGGTGATAAGATAAATATACTGAAGATGATTTTCAAGGGGTGTGTCCCAGGACTTCAAAACAATGTAAATGTTGCTAATAATATGATGTTTAAATTATTTTAAAGCATTTAATTTGCTCCGCTCTTTAGCAATATGATACCAGTTACTGGATACACAAAAACACATTAATGTTGTTTTAATAGATTTTATTTTTTAGAAATAATGGGCTAAACTACAAGTGGAGCGCCAATTAACACTACGGCTCAAGAGTTAACTGTGCTACAAGTAAGCTATTTGCGTTCGTCGGGTTGCGCTCATATTACGAGTTGAAAGTAAACTGTTTTCTTACCCAACAAGCGCAAAAAGCTGGTTAAAATATTGTGTGCGCATTCACGTATTCCCCCATAGAAGTCAAGAGAGAAAAAAGACCTAACACCCCACTCTCATGCAAACCAGATCGCATATTCTCATGTGCGCTAACCCGACAAAATTTTTTCAATATTTCACATTCCAGTATTCTTCAAATACCAGAATATGTTCGATTTATTCACTGCAAAGGGGTCCAATGCACTTATATAGATTTCTATATATGTATTTATGTGTTTGTTTGTATGTGTACACTCATACATATCCATCTTTAGACATGTATATATATATGTAACTCTATGTTAAAGCCCTTTGCCTGTCTTTTCCAACACCTGAGATCTTATATGTTTGAGCCCTTATAACTTTTCTGTGCAATATTTTTTTTTTTAAATATGTTTTATTAGATAGTGTTATTCTGAGTGTAACTGTACTTTGTAATGTATTTATGGTGTGTTTTGTGCAAGTTTCTAGTTTCACAAAACAGTAAACCAGAGCTCTGAAGTCACGGTAATCATTCTAGTGCAGTTTGAAATTGCGCTCAAGTGATTACCTTTACTTTGAACTTGTAAAACCAGCAGTAAACCTCACACGTGAAAAAAAACTCTGCAATAAACCCTATATCGCTTGCAGGCAAATGTTTGCGCTCCTTTGGTAATCTAGCTCAAAATGTGTATAAGCTTTTCTACTTTTTAAAAATTCACCCACTGTAAGATTTTTTTTTTATATACAGGTATGTATGAGTTTTATTTTTGCCTTCAGGTTGCTTTTCTGCCAATTACTGTACCCTTCTGTACAATAGAACTAGACAATACTGTTACAATATTCTTTTCAGAGTCTGTGCAAAATCAAGTTATCCCACTAGCAGCAGCAGGACTTTTCAATGTGATATTGCACTCTCCATGGAGCACACTATAACCTTTATTTTCATATAGCTTTTATTAAAGGGATTTTTTGCTTGAAATGCCAGCTTCTCCAATGGGATGATGGCAGCCTGCAGTGTGGAAGCTGCAGTGGTAGCTTTCCTGCATGTCATGTGATCTATAAAAATAAGCAGAGAATTACAGCATTCCGGGCACTGATTTAATATCTATTAGCCCTTTTATTAACTTGTTCCATTACAGTATTCTCAAAATGCTGCTAACTTTACATATAGCTGCTTAATTCAGTGTTTCTGAAATTCAGTCCTCAAGTAGCCCTAGTAGGTCAGATTTAAAGGATGTTCCTACTTGAGAACAGATAAATCAATAACACTGATTGAGCCTCTGTTCAGCCAGCAGGATTGTTTTTTTTCTGAGTTGTAAGGGGCACACAAAAAATAGAACTAAAAAAACCCCAAAAACTGTGATTTGTTTAACAAAATAAAAATGATAAACAATTGTGATAATAATTATTAAATAATAATTAAGGCTATTAAGTCAATTATAAAAACAATAACATAATCTTATTACCAAGACAAATGCAGTCTCTTAAAGTGAATGTAAATTTTGATGATAAAGTGCCCGGTTTTTAAAAATTTGATTAAAAACAGGGGCACTTTTATTCATAAAAATTTACATTTCACTCGTGTTGTGAAAATACTTTTAATCTTGACAGCAGCTCCAGCTTCCCCCGATCGTCGCAAGCCTCTTCCTATGTCAGAAATGATGGATCGGTCATCCTCCAATCACGGTTTCCCCCCGGGGGAATTAGTGTCTGGCGGAGGAAGCCAGATTCCTCATTTTAGACCCAGGAAGAGGCTTTGCGACGGGCGGAGGAAGCGATGCAACGGCTGTGAAGATTAAAAGATAAGCATTTTCACAAAACAAGTGAATTGGACATTTTTATGAATTAAAGTGCCCCTGTTATTAATCAAAGTTTTAAAAAACGGGCACTTTATCATCAAAATTTACATTGACTTTAATTAAAGAGACAACTTAGTTCAATAATACAATTATCTAATTAAAAGGGAGTTTGGAGTCTAATATTTGTTAGAGCATTTTATTTTTGAATAAGTAACTTAGTATTTACCCTTGCAAAGAGGTAAAAACATATGGAGAAAGCTAGTGAGCGAATCAGGAGTGGCATATGCATGTAGCTACCAATCACTGACCATGTCATAAACAATTAAGAATGGTGATTCTTATGAATTCGAACATTTTATTGTTGCACTGTAATGTTCTCTTATTCAATGAACCCTCTAAAATAACACAAGCTATGTTATTTTGACACTGAGTTTAAACATTCTGCACAGTGATTCCTTAACTAATTAATGCAGGGGGTTATTAATTTTGTGTGACATAAAAACATTTTAAGATTGCGTTTAACTATTCATAGTAAAAAAAAAGTTTATGAAATACTTTATCAGTTTATGCC
Organism: Bombina bombina; assembly: GCF_027579735.1. Taxonomy (NCBI): domain Eukaryota; kingdom Metazoa; phylum Chordata; class Amphibia; order Anura; family Bombinatoridae; genus Bombina; species Bombina bombina. The sequence continues at coordinate 163,027,946 of NC_069501.1, forward strand.
AGAATTAATATTTACTAACTACTACTCCATAAACAAGTCCCAGTAGGCTGCTCCAAAAAGGCAAGTTTTGGGAGAGATTATGGCTATTGAAAAACAATTGCAGCATGTAAGATGTTAATCTGTTTGGAAAACTTTCACACTCAACCTGAATATTTTTTATTGTAACCCTACATACAGTCTAAATCCCTTTATTGTCCATTTGGAAATAAAATATAGAAGGTGTAGTTTTTAATGAATAATTTCTTTGTAAATTGTTTATTTTTTGCTTTGTTGTTTCCTTGCATAAACAGACATCAGCAAAAAGTTTAAATAGCACATTTCTTGTAAAAGTAACACTGTTTTTTTACAGTTGAAACCTTAAACACTAAAATTAACATATTTTGTCTTTTAATTACAAATTACTAAATCCTGTTTGCAGCTACTGCTTAAAGGGACAGTCAACTCAAAACTAAAAAGATAGATAATCCCTTTATAACCCATTCCCCAGTTTTGCATAACCAACACTTTTATATTAATACACTTTTTACCTCTGTGGTTACCTTGTATCTAAGCTTTTTCTGACAGCCCCCTGATCACATGATTTTTTATTTATTATCTGTTGACTTCCATTTTATCCAATTAGTGCAGTGTCTGCCACAACCCACGGGCGTGAGCACAATGTTATCTATATGTCTCACATGAACTAGCACTCCCCTGTTGTGAAAAGCTAATAAAAAAAGCATGTGATAAGAGGCTGTCTTTAGTGGCTTAGAAACAGGAATACATTTAGAGTTTTAAAGGTTATAAAGTATATTAAAATAACAATTTTCATTGTGCAAAGCTGGGGAATGGGTAGTAAAGGCATTATCTATATATTTAAACAATAACAATGTTGGTGTTGACTGTCCCTTTAACATTAAAGGGACAATGCACTGTACTTTTTTCTCTCCCCTTTAATGTGCTTTTAATTATTCATTTCAACCTGTTGAGGTGGGGGTATTGAATTATATACAAATAGCTCCTTTAACTTTATATGTTTGATTGTTGCAGAATGTGCCTTTCTAAAATTATTTTAGGGAGATAAGCAAAATTGTGTTGAGAGAGAGAGAGAAAGAGAGAGAGAGATAGAGAGAGAAAGAGAGAGCGAGAAAGAGAAAGAAAGAGAGAAAGAGAAAGAGAGAGAAAGAGAGAAAGAGAGAGAGAAAGAGAGAGAAAGAGAGAGAAAGAGAGAGAAAGAGAGAAAGAGAGAGAGAGAGAGAGAAAGAGAGAGAGAAAGAGAAAGAGAGAAAGAGAGAGAGAGAAAGAGAAAGAGAGAGGATAACAAGGACTGATATCCCTTGAACCTCGACCCATCTAATTTGTTTTGTTGCTTAAATTAGCAGAAACAGCTATTTCATAAACTAAAATATTCAAAAAGGAAGTTTCCATGCATTTTAAATGTTATAGCTGGTATAAAAAGTTACTAGAAACATTTTAAAGAAAAACTAATTTATAGCATAGTGTACCTTTAAGGCTATGACTATGGTCACAGTTACCTTTCATTACTTATTTCAGAAATTGAGTACATTTTTTAAGTAACAGTCTACTGGGAATATGGATAGAAGACCATTATTTATGTAATTACTACTCACTGTGTAATTTTAACCTCACATCTCTGAGTAATATGTTAAAATGAAAATTAATTTATACCCTGTACATCTAATGCAAACTATAGATATTACCACAAAACACACATTCATTTACATTAAAATATATTAAAACAAATTACAAATATTATTTTTTTTGCAGCTAATGTTTAACATTAATGCTATTTTGCTGTTTATTGACAATAATCAAATTTACCTTCCACTATTTATTTCAATAAATTACTTTAGTGTAGTGCCACCAGCTTAATTAACTACTTACTGCATCAGTTTATCCTATCATCCCAGAAATTATACATTGTTGATTAATGTGTTAGAATGGAAATTGATTTATACACTGTATATCTAATTCAGAACTAGATAAAATGCATTCATTTATACAGACTGCTAAAAACAATTGTATTATTTTCAAATTCTCCATATTAATTCATTTAATATTCTAGAAATATAGGTTCATACAGGGAGTGCAGAATTATTAGGCAAGTTGTATTTTTGAGGATTAATTTTATTATTGAACAACAAACATGTTCTCAATGAACCCAAAAAACTCATTAATATCAAAGCTGAATAGTTTTGGAAGTAGTTTTTAGTTTGTTTTTAGTTATAGCTATTTTAGGGGGATATCTGTGTGTGCAGGTGACTATTACTGTGCATAATTATTAGGCAACTTAACAAAAAACAAATATATACCCATTTCAATTATTTATTTTTACCAGTGAAACCAATATAACATCTCAACATTCACAAATATACATTTCTGACATTCAAAAACAAAACAAAAACAAATCAGTGACCAATATAGCCACCTTTCTTTGCAAGGACACTCAAAAGCCTGCCATCCATGGATTCTGTCAGTGTTTTGATCTGTTCACCATCAACATTGCGTGCAGCAGCAACCACAGCCTCCCAGACACTGTTCAGAGAGGTGTACTGTTTTCCCTCCTTGTAAATCTCACATTTGATGATGGACCACAGGTTCTCAATGGGGTTCAGATCAGGTGAACAAGGAGGCCATGTCATTAGATTTTCTTCTTTTATACCCTTTCTTGCCAGCCACGCTGTGGAGTACTTGGACGCGTGTGATGGAGCATTGTCCTGCATGAAAATCATGTTTTTCTTGAAGGATGCAGACTTCTTCCTGTACCACTGCTTGAAGAAGGTGTCTTCCAGAAACTGGCAGTAGGACTGGGAGTTGAGCTTGACTCTATCCTCAACCCGAAAAGGCCCCACAAGCTCATCTTTGATGATACCAGCCCAAACCAGTACTCCACCTCCACCTTGCTGGCGTCTGAGTCGGACTGGAGCTCTCTGCCCTTTACCAATCCAGCCACGGGCCCATCCATCTGGCCCATCAAGACTCACTCTTATTTCATCAGTCCATAAAACCTTAGAAAAATCAGTCTTGAGATATTTCTTGGCCCAGTCTTGACGTTTCAGCTTGTGTGTCTTGTTCAGTGGTGGTCGTCTTTCAGCCTTTCTTACCTTGGCCATGTCTCTGAGTATTGCACACCTTGTGCTTTTGGGCACTCCAGTGATGTTGCAGCTCTGAAATATGGCCAAACTGGTGGCAAGTGGCATCTTGGCAGCTGCACGCTTGACTTTTCTCAGTTCATGGGCAGTTATTTTGCACCTTGGTTTTTCCACACGCTTCTTGCGACCCTGTTGACTATTTTGAATGAAACGCTTGATTGTTCGATGATCACGCTTCAGAAGCTTTGCAATTTTAAGAGTGCTGCATCCCTCTGCAAGATATCTCACTATTTTTTACTTTTCTGAGCCTGTCAAGTCCTTCTTTTGACCCATTTTGCCAAAGGAAAGGAAGTTGCCTAATAATTATGCACACCTGATATAGGGTGTTGATGTCATTAGACCACACCCCTTCTCATTACAGAGATGCACATCACCTAATATGCTTAATTGGTAGTAGGCTTTCGAGCCTATACCGCTTGGAGTAAGACAACATGCATAAAGAGGATGATGTGGTCAAAATACTCATTTGCCTAATAATTCTGCACACAGTGTATATATGATATTGTTTCTTCATTTCTAAAAATGTTTCCATCTAGTGAAGTTAAATTTAATTTTAAAGCTGTATCACACTTCACAATCTTGCAGCAATTTCTATGCCAATATCAAATTGGGATTTAAGTCTTCCTTTACCTCATTGTTCTATATATGTCTGAGTAAATCTTTAATAAAGCAGAGCCCCGGCAAATGTCACCCCAGAACACTAAAACCTTGACCGGCCAAATGAATAATACTACCAAACATCTTTGCACAGAGCATCATGACTAGGCCAGTGGTAGAGAAGTGCCAAAAGTTGCACTCAAAATAAATGTGCTGGCACTCAGTCTCTTGGCTTCACCCATTTTGTTTGAGGATTATTGGCTATATTTCTCTTATGAATCAAGGTTAATTATAAGCAGCTAAGATTTAATTGTTGATATATAGGGTTCGATTTAAGAATCTACCTTCTATGCCAACTCTAAAGTGGCAATTCTCAATCCCTAAGAACTTTTCCGATAGGGATGATTCATATCCCCTGCTTGCGTACTATTGGTTGTACGTGAGCAGGGGGGACGTTGCACAAGCAGCATTTGTGGAATGATAAATGTGGGCAGCATATTGTCCACCAGTATCCATCCGGGGGTTGTTATATGGAGGCCATTTTATGGATTTATAAGAAAATTTTATTTAAATCTTTCCTTATTATCCCCTTACATTTTAAAAAAAGTACCATGGGCCCAGAAGAGGTTATTTAAATAGTGGCATGCACTCTCTAAAAGGTTTGCCACAATTTCCTTAGATTATTAAGAATAGCACAAAATAGGAAAATAGCCTCACATAAAAAGAACTTAAAGGGACAGTAAAGTAAAAAAAAAAAAAAAATCTTTCATGATTTAAATAGGGCATGTAATTTTAAACAACTTTCCAATTTACTTTTATTACCAATTTTGCTTTGTTCTCTTGGTATTCTTAGTTGAAAGCTAAATCTAGGAGGTTCATGTGCTAATTTCTGACTTAGACCTTGAAGACTGCCTCTAATCTGAAAGCATTTTGACAGTTTTTTTACCACTAGAGGGTGTTAGTTCATGTGTTTCATATAGATAACATTGAGCTCAGGCACGTGAAGCTCCTAGGAGTCAGCACTGATTGGCTAAAAATGCAAGTCTGTCAAAAGAACTGAAATAAGGGGGCAGTTTGCAGAGGCATAGATACAAGGTAATCACAGAGGTAAAAAGTATATTATTATAACTGTGTTGGTTATGCAAAACTGGGGAATGGGTAATAAAGGGATTATCTATCTTTTTAAACAACAACAATTCTGGTGTTTACTGTCCCTTTAAGGCTTTATTACAAAATATTACAATTGTGACGCATGCAAAGTAATGTAAAGCATAAATAAAGCAGTGTCGTCATCATACTTGTCTCATTGACTATATAAGTCTCAGTACAATCATACTATTTGATGTTAGTACTCAAAACTCAATGGAAATTTATTTTTCAAATGATGACATCATCATTACATATCTCACAAGAAAACATTACTGCCATAGCTAAGATAAAGAAAGAAGGTATTGTGTGTTATATTGTGTGGCCAACATTCCTGCCCTCTGAAAAAAAACAATAAGTAGTGAGTTTTGAATACTTACCTTAGATTAACAGATCCTACCTACCTATGTCATCTCTACACCCATCCCTGCTGTTATTTTAAAAATGTTAGGAGCTACAATAATATACATCTAAAGCAGTGTCTCTCAACTCCAGTCCCCAGGACACATATTCATTATATCTTAACTACAGCACAGGTGAAATAATCATCTGAAAGGTGAGAGCAGGTTATTAACCATGGTTACTGATCAGCTGATTATTTCATCTGTGCTCTAGTTAAGATATAATGAATATGTGGCCTGTTAAGGGTCCTGGGGACTGGATTTGAGAATTACTGCTCTAAAGCAATGTATTGTTAATAATATTTTAAGGTTTACAACTGCAATACATTGTATTGTCCACAAATAATAAGTAGACATGGTTTCCAAAGTTTACTATTAAATAAAGTTTAGGTGCAGCCTGAAAAGTGTTTTTGTAGCAAAAAATAGTACTTGAAGGAACAGTCAACACCAGAATTTGTCTTGTTTATAATACACATTTTATCTCTGTAATTACCTTGTATCTATGCCTCTGTAAACTGCCCCCTTATTTCAGTTCTTTTGACAGACTTGCATTTTAGCCAATCAGTTTTGACTCCTAGGTAACGTCACATGCATGAGCTCGATGTTATCTATATGGCACACAAGAACTAAGGCCCTCTACTGGTGAAAAACTGTCAAAATGCATTCAGATTAGCATATGAGCCTTCCTAAATTTAGCTTTCAACTAAGAATACCAAGAGAACAAAGCAAAATTGGGGATAAAAGTAAATTGGAAAGTTTTTTTTAAAATTACATGCCCTATTTGAATCATGAAAGTTTATTTCGGACTTGACTGTCCCTTTAATAAATTATTTATAATTCTTTGCTAATTAGAATATACATATAATGATGAACTCTAGGGCCCGATTCTATGAAAATGTATTTGTTTTGCTTATCAAATGTGCTGTTTGGATCCCCTATTGTGTTGGTTAGTGATAGTGGGTACAGTTTTTCTAATGGGCATTTTTTTCAACAACAGTTTGTATGAAGTATAAATAGAATTGATATGATGTTTGTATGTATTTATTTTTAATTGTAATAGTATATTTAAAGGAAAAGTAAAGTCAATATAAAACTTTCATGATTCAAACAAAGCATGTAATTAAACAAAAAAGAACTGCCATTTAGTTATATTACCAAATCCACTTAATTTTCTTTGAAAGCTTTGTTAAAGAGTAAACATAGGTAGCCTTTTAGGAACTCAGATGCAACCCTATCTAGTTTTACTTTTAAAAAAAGGATACCAAGAGAACAATGCAAATTTAAAAGGGACATAATACCAAAATGTTGAGGCACTTAAAAGCGATGAAGCATAGCTGTAAAAAGCAGGCTGACTTTGAACAGCCATTTAGAATGCTAGTCTCAGGACTTGCAAGGGAGTGTTCATCTAGCATGCACAGGCACACCCATATTGTTTTCCTATTCAGTTTAAGAAAGTTTACTATGAAATCACATGAGATGAAATTCATGAGATCACAGCAAAGCATGACCTTAGCACTGCTGCTGCTGATTGGCTTTTTTTTTTCTCTCAATTTGCAGCTGGACAGCAGATGAAGTATAATAAAGCATCCACTCTGGTGAGCTGAAGAAATTTTGAGGTAAAATATTTTCATGTCAGCTTTTTAGAGTTATTCTGTATCACTTTAGAGGGATTTAACATATGAGTATTATGTCCCTTTAATAATAAACTTGTATTTTTAAATTGCATGCTTTATCAGAGTCATTAAAGTTTATTTCTGACTTTACTGTCCCTTTAAAAGTAAATTAAATATGCATGCTATAAATAATAGTTTTGTGGTTTTTTGTTGTTGTTGTCATTTTAACAGTTTTGGTTAAAAACAATGACAAATAATGTGTTAATATTACTTGCATTCAATTTTTCCCCATTATATTCATAAATGTGTATGCCCTATCATGGTATATATTTTAAATTAACTTGAATTTAAAATAACACATATATTGTCTCAATTCTCTAGCAAGATCGAAATGCTCTTCGAAATACATTACACTTTATACCCAAATACTGAAGCACTTGAAAGTGATGTAGCATAGCTGTAAAAAGCTGAATAGAAAATATCACCTGACCATCTCTTTGAACAAAATGAAGATATTTTACTTCAAAATTTACTCAGTAGCCACATCCCAATTTAAAGAGATTTTAAGCAGACAATCAGGATGCTAGTCTCGGGAGCATGCATCTGGCATCTGCAGGCACAGTCATGCTATTTTCCTCCTCAGTTGAATAAAGTTTACTATTAAATCTCTCAAGATTTAAATGATATCTCATGAGATCACAGTAAATTAAAATGTGACATTGGCATTGATAAAGCTGATTGGCTGTCTTTTTTTTTTTTGGGGGGGGGGTCAACCTGCAGCTTTCAGTAGCAGAAGAATAACTGTTTACAGAGCACTTACTATTGTGAACTAAAGACATTTTGAGGTAAAATATCTTTATTTTTCACATAGAGATGTTCAGTTGATATTTTCTTGTCTGCTTTTTATGCTGCATCCCTTTCGATTGATTTAAAATATGGGTATTATGTCCCTTTAACAAAACAAGTTATAATATGAAACTACTACATTTGCTCACACATTTGTTTCACCACTTTTTATATTAGTGAGCTAAGTTTTTTCTCTTCAAATCAAATTACTATATAAATAACATATTATTTTCCATATTGTGAATCATAAAAAATATGCACATAAAATTTTAATTAAGTAATGGACTCTCTACATGCTGATATAAACCATCAATTGTGAATATGTCTAAACTCTGAATTCTTTGAATTTGTGAAAACCAGTATTTTACACTGGGAGACACTTTTTTGTATTACCTTTAAGAAGGGACAGTCTATATTTTTGTAAACTGCACCAGGTTAAAACATTGAGAGATCTGCATTATACAAACTGCTTAGAATCGGGACACTACAGTCTATCTTGGAAAACTATATAAAGGAATATCAGCTATAACAACTTCACAATCTTCTCAAACATGTATATTATTAATTTCTTTCATGTAATTAGCAAGAGTCCATGAGCTAGTGACGTATGGGATATACATTCCTACCAGGAGGGGCAAAGTTTCCCACACCTCAAAATGCCTATAAATACACCCCTCACCACACCTACAAATCAGTTTTACAAACTTTGCCTCCTATGGAGGTGGTGAAGTAAGTTTGTGCTAGATTCTACGTTGATATGCGCTCCGCAGCAGGTTGGAGCCCGGTTTTCCTCTCAGCGTGCAGTGAATGTCAGAGGGATGTGAGGAGAGTATTGCCTATTTGAATGCAGTGATCTCCTTCTACGGGGTCTATTTCATAGGTTCTCTGTTATCGGTCGTAGAGATTCATCTCTTACCTCCCTTTTCAGATCGACGATATACTCTTATATATACCATTTCCTCTACTGATTCTCGTTTCAGTACTGGTTTGGCTTTCTACTACATGTAGATGAGTGTCCTGGGGTAAGTAAGTCTTATTTTCTGTGACACTCTAAGCTATGGTTGGGCACTTTTATATAAAGTTCTAAATATATGTATTCAAACATTTATTTGCCTTGACTCAGGATGTTCAACATTCCTTATTTCAGACAGTCAGTTTCATATTTGGGATAATGCATATGAATAAATCATTTTTTCTTACCTTAAAAATTTGACTTTTCCCTGTGGGCTGTTAGGCTCGTGGGGGTGAAATGCTTCATTTTATTGCGTCATTCTTGGCGCTGACTTTTTTGGCGCAAAAATTTTTCTGTTTCCGGCGTCATACGTGTCGCCGGAAGTTGCGTCATTTTTGACGTTTTTTGCGCCAAAAGTGTCGGCGTTCCGGATGTGGCGTCATTTTGGCGCCAAAAGCATTTAGGCGCCAAATAATGTGGGCGTCTTTTTTGGCGCTTAACAAATATGGGCGTCACTATTGTCTCCACATTATTTAAGTCTCATTATTTTGTGCTTCTGGTTGCTAGAAGCTTGTTCTATAGCATTTTTTTTTTTTCCCATTCCTGAAACTGTCATTTAAGGAATTTGATCAATTTTGCTTTATATGTTGTTTTTTCTATTACATATTGCAAGATGTCCCACGTTGAAGCTGAGTCAGAGATACTTCTGGAATATCCCTGCCTGGTGCTGGAGCTACCAAAGCTAAGTGTATCTGCTGTAAACTTTTGGTATCTGTTCCTTCAGCTGTTGTTTGTACTGTTTGTCATGACAAACTTGCTAATGCAGATAATATTTCCTTTAGTACTGTTACATTACCTGTTGCTGTTCCGTCAACATCTAATACTCAGAGTGTTCCTGATAAAATAAGAGATTTTGTTTCTAAATCCATTAAGAAGGCTATGTCTGTTATTCCTCCTTCTAGTAAACGTAAAAAGTCTTTTAAAACTTCTCATTTTTCAGATGAATTTTTAAATGAACATCATCATTCTGATACTGATATTGTTTCTTCTGATTCAGAGGATTCTGTCTCAGAGGTTGATGCTGATAAATCTTCATATTTATTTAAAATGGAATTTATTCATTCTTTACTTAAAGAAGTCCTAATTGCATTAGAAATTGAGGATTCTAGTCCTCTTGATACTAAATCTAAACGTTTAGATAAGGTTTTTAAATCTCCTGTAGTTATTCCAGAAGTTTTTCCTGTCCCTGGTGCTATTTCTGAAGTAATTTCCAGGGAATGGAATAATTTGGGTAATTCTTTTACTCCTTCTAAACGTTTTAAGCAATTATATCCTGTGCCATCTGACAGATTAGAATTTTGGGACAAAATCCCTAAGGTTGATGGGGCTGTCTATTCTCTTGCTAAGCGTACTACTATTCCTACGGCAGATGGTACTTCCTTTAAGGATCCTTTAGATAGGAAAATTGAATCCTTTCTAAGAAAAGCTTACTTGTGTTCAGGTAATCTTCTTAGACCTGCTATATCTTTAGCGGATGTTGCTGCAGCTTCAACCTTTTGGTTAGAAGCTTTAGCGCAACAAGTAACAGATCATAATTCTCATAGCATTATTATTCTTCTACAACATGCTAATTATTTTATTTGTGATGCCATCTTTGATATCATTAGAGTTGATGTCAGGTATATGTCTCTAGCTATTTTAGCTAGAAGAGCTTTATGGCTTAAAACTTGGAATGCTGATATGTCTTCTAAGTCTACTCTGCTTTCCCTTTCTTTCCAGGGTAATAAATTATTTGGTTCTCAGTTGGACTCTATTATCTCAACTGTTACTGGAGGGAAAGGAACTTTTTTACCACAGGATAAAAAATCTAAAGGTAAATTTAGGTCTAATAATCGTTTTCGTTCCTTTCGTCACAACAAGGAACAAAAGCCTGATCCTTCATCCTCAGGAGCGGTATCAGTTTGGAAACCATCTCCAGTCTGGAATAAATCCAAGCCTTTTAGAAAACCAAAGCCAGCTCCCAAGTCCACATGAAGGTGCGGCCCTCATTCCAGCTCAGCTGGTAGGGGGCAGATTACGTTTTTTCAATGAAATTTGGTTCAATTCCGTTCACAATCTCTGGATTCAGAACATTGTTTCAGAAGGGTACAGAATTGGCTTCAAGATAAGGCCTCCTGCAAAGAGATTTTTTCTTTCCCGTGTCCCAGTAAACCTAGCGAAGGCTCAAGCATTTCTGAAATGTGTTTCAGATCTAGAGTTGGCTGGAGTAATTATGCCAGTTCCAGTTCTGGAACAGGGGATGGGGTTTTATTCAAATCTCTTCATTGTACCAAAGAAGGAGAATTCCTTCAGACCAGTTCTGGATCTAAAAATATTGAATCGTTATGTAAGGATACCAACATTCAAAATGGTAACTGTAAGGACTATCCTGCCTTTTGTTCAGCAAGAGCATTATATGTCCACAATAGATTTACAGGATGCATATCTGCATATTCCGATTCATCCAGATCACTATCAGTTTCTGAGATTCTCTTTCCTAGACAAGCATTACCAGTTTGTGGCTCTACCGTTTGGCCTAGCTACAGCTCCAAGAATTTTTACAAAGGTTCTCGGTGCCCTTCTGTCTGTAATCAGAGAACAGGGTATTGTGGTATTTCCTTATTTGGACGATATCTTGGTACTTGCTCAGTCTTCACATTTAGCAGAATCTCATACGAATCGACTTGTGTTGTTTCTTCAAGATCATGGTTGGAGAATCAATTTACCAAAAAGTTCATTGATTCCTCAGACAAGGGTAACCTTTTTAGGTTTCCAGATAGATTCAGTGTCCATGACTCTGTCTTTGACAGACAAGAGACGTCTAAAGTTGATATCAGCTTGTCGAAACCTTCAGTCACAATCATTCCCTTCGGTAGCTTTATGCATGGAAATTCTAGGTCTTATGACTGCAGCATCGGACGCTATCCCCTTTGCTCGTTTTCACATGCGACCTCTTCAGCTCTGTATGCTGAACCAGTGGTGCAGGGATTACACAAAGATATCTCAATTAATATCTTTAACACCGATTGTACGACACTCTCTGATGTGGTGGACAGATCACCATCGTTTAGT